>NC_056741.1:1174888182-1174895682 GCF_019279795.1 Protopterus annectens | reverse complement strand
TCTTTCGATTATTACATGTAGACCCATATATAAATATATATATATATATATAGATATATGTATACTTACTTAACATTTGTTTACCAGGAAAGTCCTACTAGGACAGAGCCCATTTTCAGTGAAGACCCGTGGAGAAATGCTCCGGATGCATGTCTTTGGATTGTGGGAGGTAACCCACTTGAACACAGGGAGGGCATGCAGATTCCACACCAAAAGCACCCCAGCAGAGAATCAAACTGGAAAACCTCTTGCTGTGAGGTGACAATGCTTACCGCTGCACCTCCCATATATAATGTATGTTCATAGGTTGGTACTAGGCTATCGGCTCTATGGCCTATACAAGCCTAGCCATAACAATTCTCTGGATATTTCTTCCCACAGTATTTACTTTTCTGGACCCCTGTCTAGCAGGGAGACTGACATGATCCCCGGAGTGAATTTCCTATCTCCCATCCAATCATCAAGGTTCCTTTTGAAGAGGGCCAAGGAGGCACTCTGCTTGACATGTATGGCCAGTCTATGGGGAGTCTCTGGGTCAAGAAACTATCCCTCCAGCATGTTTTGTTCATTGGTTTAGATCCCTGGAGCATGTGGCTCTGAGGGATTGGGATTTCTTTAACTGGAGCATGTCCAACAGCTCAGGGTTTGACATGGCCTTGTATGTTAAGCAGAGATCGCCTCTGAGTAGATGATATGCCACAGAGTATAGCTGGAGTTTTTTTTAGATGGTCAGTATATGGCATCTGCTTTAGGCCTGTGATTCATTTAGTGAGGTATTTCTGTGGCCTTTCCAGCGGTTGCAGATGTCTTGCGAGGTACATACCAAATGGGGCATTATACTCTATAATGGGCTAATGAGGGATGAGTACAGTGGGACAATGACCTCCTTTTTTCTGGATGAAAAGCCCTTAGTGATGAGGTGTGCCACATAGAAGGATTTCCTGACTGTTGTGGCGATGTGGTTAACGAAAGTGAGACCACTGTCCACCTGTGGCCCTAAGTCTCTCATCACACTATTGATGTTTAGTGTACTGTCACCTATGTGGTAATTCATGGGTACAGGTTCTTTTCCAAAGGGGATAACTATACATTTGACATTGAGCTTGAGCCCATGGCTCTGGCACCAGGCATCTGTTTCTGTAAGGCCATTTTGTAGAATATCCACATAATTTGGGGATTCAATAATGGCTCCCAGTTTGTAGTCATCTGCAAACTTTGTTAGCCAGAGTCCCTTAGTGTTGGCCTGTACTTCAGAGAAGTAGATGCCAAACAAGAGTGGTCCCAGGACTGAACCCTGAGGTACTCCACTTATCACTTGTCTGGAGCTGGATTTGGAATCTGCTACTTTTACAGTCTGGGTTCTGTCAGTAAGCCAGTTGGCAACCCATCGAGTGACGTAGGGATTTATGCCCAGCTTAGTAAGTTTATCTATGATTCCAGAGTGGGAGATGGTGTTGAAGGCCTTGGCGAGGTCCAGATAGGCTGTGTGGACCGCATAACCCTCGTCCACAGGCCTGGAGACTGATTCAAAGAAGTCAATCAGATTCATGAGACAAGATCGTCCCTTCACAAACCCAAACTGGGTGGGGTTCAGTGTTTGAAGGTTGCCAATGTCTTTGTTTATAAGTTCCATGATAATGCATTCCATGCCCTTGCAGATCAGGCTTGTCAGACTGATAGGATGGTAGTTCCCGGGATCCAAGGCGGATCCCCCTTTGTGGAGTGGGATAACTGTAGCTGTGCGCCACTCAGTGGGCACAAAGCCTCTGGTGAGGCTGTGATTAAACATGACATTTAGGTGAGGTGCCAGTTCATGTAGTACACAGCATGGGATGTTTCATAGTTTCATAGTATAGTACTAGGCTATCTGCCCTGGGGCATTTGTAAGCCTAGCCATAGTGATGTGGCTTTTGCCACCCCATTAAATGGTACAAAAATGTACAGAATAAATCTAGAATACTGTGCCTCTGTCTAGTAGTGACACAGTGAAGGTCCCCTTATATAATAGAATTAGTTTACTGTGCCTCTGTCTAGCAGTGACACAGATGTTACTCCTGGGGTAAACTTACGATCTCCCATCCACTCAGCAAGATTTCTCTTAAAGAGAGTCAGTGAGGGGCTCTGCCTAATATGAACTGGGATCCTGTTCCAAAGCATGGGAAGCCTCTGGGTTATGAATCTATCCCTCCAGCATGTCCTATTCATACTTGTGCCGAGGTTTAAGTCTTTAGCTCTCGTGGTCCTGATGGATTTGGATTTTTTGAGGTGGAGCATGTCCATCAGGTCCTGATTGGACATGGCCTTGTACGTCAGGCAGAGATCACCTCTGAGCAGGCGGTATGCTACTGAATAGAGCTGAAGTTTCTTTAGTCTGGCAGAATAAGACATATGTTGGAGACTTGTTCCTTTTGGTGAGGTACTTTTGTGGTCTCTCCAGCTGTTGCAAGTGCCGGGTGAGGTACATACCAAATGGGGCATTGTACTCAATCATGGGCCTGATGAGGGAGGAATATAGGGGTACAATGACATCCTTGGATCTGGATGTGAAACCCTTCATGATGAGGTGTGCAAAGTAGAATGTTTCTCTAACCACTTTGGCAACGTGGGTGTCAAATGAGAGGTCACTGTCTACTTGGGTCCCTAGGTCTCTGATTACTTTTTCCGTACTCAGTGGGTTGCTGTCTATGTGATAATTTGTGGGTACTTTGTTTTTACCAAAAGGGATGACTATACATTTTTTGGCATTTAGTTTAAGGCCGTGACTAAGGTACCAGTTGTCCGTTTCAGTGAGGCCTTTTTGCAGGATGTGTGTATCTGCTGGTGTATCGACTATGGCGCCTAGTTTGCAGTCATCTGTGAACTTTGTCAGCCACAGCCCTCCCATGTTTGCTTTAACATCTGAGAAATAAATGCCGAACAAGAGGGGTCCCAGGACAGATCCCTGTGGGACACCACTTGTGACTGACATTGCTCCAGTGATTTTAACTTTATGGGTTCTGTCCTTTAGCCAGTTTGCAACCCATCTAGTGACATAAGGGTTTACTTTTAAGCTGTTTAGCTTATCTATGATGCCTGAGTGGGGTATTGTGTAGAAGGCCTTAGCCAAGTCCAGGTATGCTGTATGGACTGCTTTGCCCTCATCAATGGCTCTAGTGACCGTTTTGAAAAAGTCAACCAGGTTTAAAAGGCAGGATCTGCCCTTTACAAAGCCAAACTGGGTAGGGTCAAGCATCTGTAGGTCCCCCGTGTCTCTGTTTATGAGTTCCATAATGATTCTTTCCATAGCTTTGCAGACCAGGCTAGTCAAGCTTATGGGGCGGTAGTTTCCAGGGTCTGTAGAGGCACCCCCCCTTGTGGAGTGGGACCACTGTTGCTGTACGCCAGTGTTCAGGTACATATCCCGAAATAAGGCTAAGGTTAAATAGCATTTTTATGTGTGGGTTTAGCTCCTCTTGGAGTTCACGTAACACGCACCCCGGGATACCATCAGGTCCCATTGATGCTGTGTTTTTTGCTTTGTTTAGGGCGGTTCTCACATGGACATCTGAGTTGACAGGGAGATTACATTCAGCTGGGATAAGTATTTCTTCTTTTGGGGGTGAAGGAGGCGAGAAATTTGCACTGAACCAGCCAGCCAGAATGTTAGCAATATCTGTGGGTTCAGTGTATTTTTTGTTGTTGTGAACCAACTCTGAGCATATCTGAGGGTTTCTGACCAGGTTTCTAACATAGCTGAAGAAGGCTTTGTAGTTATCTTTAGTGTCCTTAGCGATTTTTCTCTCAAAGTTTGCCTTGGATGTTTTTATGAGAGAACGTAGTTTTCTGCTAATGTTGATCAGAGATGTCTTCCCTTCATGGGATTTCGCTCTAATGTGCAGTAGCTTCCTTCTTTTGTTATACAATTTGTTTATGGTTTTGGTGGAGGGAGACTTGGATTTGTTTGGGATTGCATGATCCATGCATTCTTGGAGATGTCCATAGAAAGCATTTGTGAAGGATTCGGCATTGTGGGATGTGGTATCCACTGGCACAGTGGGCTTAAAGGATACCATCTCAGTCTTAAGAAGAGTGAAGTCTGCTTTTGAGAAGTTTTTCACTGTGGTCTTTTGTGCTGGGGGTGGAGGTGGGATATGTATATCCAGGGTGATTAGTTTGTGGTCAGATCTCACTAGTGAGGGGTGTACTTCCGGTGTGGAGCATTTTGTTCCCATTTTTGTGATGATCAGGTCTAGTATATTATCTCCCCTAGTGGGAGAGGTGACTAGTTGTTCCAGTGCATTTGAATTTATGAATTCCAGGAACCTTTGGGCTAGGGTATTAGGGCTAGAATAATGTACGCAATCTATGTTTGGGTAGTTGAAGTCTCCCAGTATGATGGTATTTTGTGATACATTCATATCCTCCAATGTCTTCAGGAAGGCTGAGTGGGGTTCTTGAGATTGGGAGGGTGATCTGTAACATGCTACCAGTTGTATAGCAGTTTTGCCTATGGTTAGTTGCACCTGTATGGTCTCTGATGCTTCATGTGTTGCTACTAACCTGGAGGTGTGGGTGTCCTTTATGAATATGGACACTCCCCCTCCCTTTGTGGTTCGGCCCAGGTTTTGGGGCCGAAAAGCATGATACGAGGTATAGCCTGGTAGTAAGCATGATACGAGGTATAGCCTGGTAGCGCTGGGGTGCTCTCTGGAACCTTGAACCAGGTTTCAGTTACTGCACAGACGTCGATGTTCTCCATGCTGAGGAGTGCATCAAGTGCCTGCATCTTGAGATTTAGACTTCTGGTGTTGAGCAGCATTACCCTTAGTTTTTTTCCATTTTTGTTTTCTAAGGAGGTGGGTTTGTCTTTTGAGCCTTGCCTAAAAAAGGCACTATGGGGGTGGCAAGAGCCTTAGCCAATATCCGGAAGCCCAGTGGTGACAGGTGTAAGCCATCCCTTGCGAAGCAGCGTGGCTTGTCCAACATATCATCCCAGGCAGACAGACATTGGATCCCCTTAGAATGACACCAGTACTTGAGCCAATTGTTAAAGCTGATCATCTTGTCTTTGTATTGTGGTATCATTCTTGGTGAGGGCAAGATGCTGCCCAGGGTCAGGGTCATACCAGCCTGGGCTACATAATTGGGGAGCTCCTCTATGTCTCTTTTCATGTAGTCCAGGGAGGTACATCTCAGGTCATTCACACCAGCATGGACAATGACGGAGTCATATTTGTACTTGCTTTGGAGTGACCTGAGTGCGTGTGTTATGTGGTGGATCCTAGCTCCTGCTAGACAGCTCACAGTCACCCTCTCCTTGTTCAGCCTTGTCAGTGGGACATCAGTGTGTCTGACTATGGAGTCACCTATTACTAGTCTATCAGGCAAGGTGTTTGGCCTTAAGGGCTGCGATTGGTCGACACACTGATTTATTGAAGTATGTGTTGCATGTGTTTTGTTTTGAGGTGGTGGATTTTTGGATGTCTGCTATGGGAGCCTCTGTTGTTTTGGTAAGTTTTTTATTAGAGCCTCTGAGTATGTCTTTGTGTTTTTATGTGTTTGGTTTGCAGTTGTGGTAGGTCTATGTGGGACTGGGATTGTTGTGTGTGTGGTTGCCATCTCCTCCTGTCTGGTCATGCCAGCCCTGAGTTGAGAGAGTTCAGCCTCCAGTTTGGCTATATAGTTGCATCTCTCACATGTATTTGTGTTTGTTGGGAGGAGGAGAGGGTTGTCTGTGTACATGAGACAATTGTAGCATTGTCTCAAGATACCCAGATTGACCAGCTGAACTGGAGACGACGCCAGTAATCTACCACTCGACATGCTAGAACAGTATAAGGGAGTGGTATACCTTTAAGGGAAGTGGGTATTCACAGGGGTGGTAAGTAGATGTAGTGCTTTACTTAGTATGAGAGTGCTTACTTAGTAGAGAAGTATTGAGAACAAGTGCTAGGCTTATAATACAGTGAGTAGTCTGGTTATACTAAGAGTAGAGCTTCCTTAAGTGAAAATTTGAAGAACAGACTTGGCGGAGCCAGAAAAAGTTTAACCTTGTTTAACCGGCGCTGCGCTATGCGCATGACCGCGCAAAGCCATGCAAACACAGATTTTAAACAGTGAACTACAAAAGAGCTGGAAATGGTCCCAAACAACCAATTACTACAGCTTCTTGTGCTGAGGTCACTTCCCCCAAGGACAGGTAGGCTGCTCATGGAACCCCACTCCCACTGGTGAGCAAAGAACTTCCTTCTATCCAAGTAAGGTAATGGACAACACAGGAACTACACCACAGCCCAGAATACAGCAATGCCTGTAAACTGGTCTAAACTAGTCGAGGAAGGCAGGAAAACAAGGATTATTTTTTTGTTTTTTTTGGTAGAAACACACAGAAAATGCAGAAACAGTGATAAATTAGTTACACAGGCTAGCACACTTTAGTGGGCAGCCTCCACAGTTAAATTAAACAAACAAGCAAACATTCGATCAAATTCAACTAAAATGTAACTTTAAGTGCAGATTTTAAAATAATGCAGCAATCAGTTAAAAACAGTTCAGGCTAGTTCAAGGTAAGCTACAGAAGCTATTTCAAGTGAAAAAAAAGCAAAGATACTTAAATCCAGAAGGTAGTCGCTTTTCTGAATTCCCTGCTGCTAGGACCACTCTGTAAACCCACATGGAGCTTGTCTGAGCAGTACAGCCAGAAAAAAACACCCAGAGGCGGATTTTAAACAGTGAACTACAAAAGAGCTGGAAATGGTCCCAAACAACCAATTACTACAGCTTCTTGTGCTGAGGTCACTTCCCCGAAGGACAGGTAGGCTGCTCAAGGCTCCCCACTCCCACTGGTGAGCAAAGAAACTTCCTTCTATCCAAGTAAGGTAATGGACAACACAGGAACTACACCACAGCCCAGAATACAGCAATGCCTGTAAACTGGTCTAAACTAGTCGAGGAAGGCAGGAAAACAAGGATTATTTTTTTGTTTTTTTTGTTTTTTTGGTAAAAACACACAGAAAATGCAGAAACAGTGATAAATTAGTTACACAGGCTAGCACACCTATGCCATCTGGTCCCATGTAGTACACAGCCTGGGATGTCATCTGGTCCCATGGATGCTGTATTCTTAGCTTTGGAGAGTGCGGTTTCTATCTGTGTGGCCATGATTACCGGAATTTTGCAATCTTTTGGTATTGAGATGGGCCCTTTAGGGGATAAGAGGGATGTGAAGTTGGCACTAAATCTGTCTGCCAGGATATTGACAATATCCTTGGGATCAGTATATTTAATGCCATTCTGTTGTAGCTCAGAGCAGATCTGAGCATTGCCATTTAGATTCTTGATATAACTATAGAATGCCTTGTGGTTGTCTTTGAAATCTTTGGCAATTTTATTTTTGTAACTAGCTTTTGAGGATTTGAGGGATCTCAGCTTCTTACTGAGGTTGGTGAGGGCGTTTCTTGCATCCTGGGATTTTCCTCTTTTCTGAAGTTTCGTCCTTCTGTTGTATAGTTTGTTTATAGC
>NC_056741.1:1174525682-1174548182 GCF_019279795.1 Protopterus annectens | reverse complement strand
ATTAGTAGGCAATCCTATGCAAAGGAGGGTTAGGATAGTGAATCGCAGGTTTACATAGCACAGTCAGTGGAGTGTAGGAGTAGGAAAAGGGGAGTAACAGAGTAGAAGATAGGTGACATCACGAGTGGGGTATGTATGAAAGAAGGGAAGCTCATTGGAGCAGAGTGGCATGTGTCAGCTGTCATTTACACATCATTGAAAGAGGTGTGTCAACAGGTAGGCTAGGTAAAGGCAAGAAATGGAAGGTGTATACCATGAATAACACCAGAGTATCTTGCTGAGCGTGTATGCACGCATGTGTGCACCTGTAAACCCGAGTAAGACAGTGTGCGCAGGCGCGAAGTGCTGGCCAAGCAGGAGTAAGCATCTATAAGGCAGTTTAAAGTGTTGTAAGCGCGTTTGCACTGGTGTGTGCGCATTCTAACCTGAATAAGCAAGTTGTAGTCCGTGTAAGCATGTGTGCGCGCGTGTGAGCTGCTGTGAGCATGTTTGCGCTAGGGCGCTGCCCCCAAGGAAACAGAAAGGAAATAGGAAGCACAACAAAGAGTAGGAAGTTACTAGGAGTACTAGCAGAGCTAGCAGGTGAAAACAATTAGAAGCAGGCAATTACACAGGCAGTACACTAGCCCAGCCCAGTCTAGCACTTAAAACTCTGCAAACAACAGTCCATTATGTTTCTCACAAGAGACACTGCAGTAAACTAATAGAAGTGAAAACTGAAAAAGCTTTACTGAGACAAAGAAATGTTAGGGGCTGCCATTGCTGTTATAAGGTGACATATGCAACATGCTGAGGGTGGTGATAATGGAAATGCTGCTGGACAACCCACAGTGAGGAGGCGGAGAAGAGTGTACAGGCCCAGGGTAACCTACCAGGGGCTACATGAGCTGGAGATAGTGGAGCGCTATAGAGTGAACAGAGACCTCCTGCAGCAAATTGTTGAGCTGTGCAGGCCACGCCTCACACACAGAACCAACAGAGGGGAACCCATCCCAGTGGAAACCAAGGTATGTGTTGGCCTAAGAATATTAGCAACAGATACCTTCCAGAGACCAACTGGTGATATGATGGGGATATCACAGGCATCAGCATCCAGGGTAATGCACCAGTTCCTGGATGCCATGTCAGCACATGTCGGTGATCATGTATATTTCCACAATTCCCATAAGGTATTGGCCAGAAATATGCGTCTCTTCCAGCAAATAGCGGAATACCCTGAGGTAGTGGGTGCAATAGACTGCACGCACATACGCATCAAAGCACCAGCTGGTGAGTGAGGTAGGGTCTACTTCAACTGAAAGGGCTTCCCCTCCATCAACTGCCAGGTCATGTGTGATGCCCAGGGCATAATACTGAATGTGTGTGCTGGCTGCCCTGGAAGCTACCATGATTCCCATATCTGGCATCTGATGCAGCTGTACCAGACATTTGCCATTGGGGACATCCCACATGGTGACCTAGTGGGGAATGCTGGCTATGCACTGGAGCCGTGGCTGATGACACCCATCAGAAATGCACACACACCTGAACAGGAATGCCATAATGAGGCACACACACAAACACGAAATGTAATCGAGCATGTGTTTGGGCTGCTCAAGTCACGGTTCCGGTGCCTGGACACATCTGGTGGAGCCTTGCAGTACTCACCAACTACATGTACCCAGATTGTCATGGTATGTGCTATGCTTCATAATATGATCCTGTGAAAACAGCTGCAGCAGCCCCCCACCATTGCCAAGGTCATCACAGGCAGAGCGTGACTCGGAGGAGGAACAACCTGAGCCTGCCCCAGTAGGCAGAAGGAGGCGTGCCCAGTATGCTTTGGCCTTGGCAAAGAGGCAACGCATAGCACATACACTGGCTCAGTAGGAACTCCGGAAATGATACCTCTCTCTGACTTGCACATATAGTAAAAGGTATGCCTAAGTTGACACTACCTGCTTTCAAACAGGGAGTGTAGTATGTTCATCCGACATAGGCAGCCCTGCAGCACCACCTGAGGCATGATTGCCATGTGTTAAGCAATGTAAGGCAGTGCTAAACAGCATTTACCACCATGTAGTATATGCAAACAGAATCGCACACACCAACTAGTACAGCTGTGGTCAATGTCGAGTAATATTGGGCAATGTCCAGTAAAGTTGGTGAATATACAGCAATGTCGGACAAGCCTGGTCTAAGTAGGGCATAGCTGAACAAAAGCCAACATGCTCATATTTGCTTAACTGGCCCTTAAGTAGTCTGGTCTGTTCAGTATGAAAATATAAAGCTGTGATGGGCCTCGAACCCAGGATACTGTGCACTATAGTTAAAGTACAGAACCACTAAACTATGACAGTATTGCAGTGGTCAGCCAGTATGAAGGAATGTTGATAAAGTCTATGCAAAGTATCTCATGGAAACCCTGCAGGCACAACATAATCCCTGTTGAGTTATGACACAAAGGTGAGTCCTGCAATAAGAACAGAACTTGACTTCCAACACACACAGTATAAATGTTAATATTGGTCATGTTCACAAACATCCACAAATGTAGTGGACTTCAGATCGCAACATACTGAAAGGTCACACTGGGCATGCTCACACACTTGAATAAATGAGACCTATGTCAGGCAACAAAATATGGAAAGCCTGAACTGGGCATGCTCACACACTTAGGCCATGTCTGAGTACAGCAGTGGGCCACACATATCTGGCAGTTGCATGTGTTAACCCAGGAACCTCTCACTATCCAGCAATCCGCGTTGTGCACACAGTTACATGACAACAGACACATATATAATATAGTGGAACCCTGTCATGATCAAACATGTTCTGCAGATACCTAAGTTGTTCATAGAAACTGGAAAAGCAAAGATGATAAAGACCTGCAAACAGTATCAGCAATAAATATTGTGCATCCTGAACATAAGCATAGGTTCAGAGGTCGATACTAGGCTATCTGCCCTAGGGCATGTACAAGCCTAGCCAGAGTGTGTTTGGCTTTTGCAACCCTGTCAGATTACTACACTGTGCCAGTGAATTGTAGGTCACACAAGATAGCCCATGTACATTTAGGCTAGTGTGCCTCTGTCTAGCAGGGACACAGAAGATATCCCAGGGGTAAACATACGATTACCCATACAGCTGTCAAGATGTCCCCTGTAGGTGGTCAGTGGGCGGTTCTGTCTATGTGAAACTGTGATCACAATCAGGAGTGAGTGGAGGCCCTGGGATAAGAATCTGTCCCTCCAGCATGTCCTATTAACATCTGTGCTGAGGTATATGTCCCTGGAGTGTGTAGCTACAAGGGAGCCGGATATCCTGAGGTGGAGCATGTCCAGTAATTTTGGGTTGGGTATTACTGTAAACAACAGGTACAGATCATATTCGAGTAGGTGGTAAGTGACTGAGTAGAGCTGGAGTTACTGCATCCGAACTGTGCAGGTCATCCATGTGAGTCCCTACATCTGCTTGGTGAGGAACTTCTATGGCCAGTACAGTTGCTGCAGGTGTTGGGTAAGGTACACCCCAAAGGTGGCATTGTAACCAAGCATGGTTGTGATGAGTATAGGGACACAATGACCTCACTCGAACTAGATGTGAAACCATATGGGATAAGGTGGCTATATAGAAGGTTTGTCCAACCACTTTGGCAACGTGAATGTCAAAGGCGACAGTACAGACAAGTCATGTCCCCAGTCACCTAACAACTCCTACCATATGTAATGGAGTACTACCTATGTGGTAATGTGTGGGCATGTTGTTATTCCCAAAGGGGATGACTATACAACTAATGGCATTTAGCTGTAGGCCATGGCTCAGGCACCAGTCATCCATCTCTGTGAGACCCTGTTGGAGTATGCATGTGGCAGCTGCAGAGTTGATTATGGCACACAGTTTTCAGTCAAGTGCGAACAAGGCCAGTCATATTCCCCCTGTGGTAGCCTGTACGTCAGACAAATATATACTGAACAAGAGAGGTCCCAGGACCGAGCCATGTGGGATGCCATGTGTAACTGGTGTATAGTCAGACATGGCACCTGCAATTCTGAACCATGTGTGCTCCCCTGATCCAGGTAGCAATCCATCATGTGAGATATGTGTCCATATTGATGCTGGTGAGCCTATGCATAATGGCCCAGTGGGTTATTGTGTGGAAGGGTTTTGCAAGATTCAGGTAGGCTGCGTGTACAACTGTCCCTGTGTTGATGGACCTGTTAACTGTCTAAAGAATACAAACATGTTCAAGAGGCAAGATCTGTCCACAACAATGCTGAAATGTGTAGGACACAGTGTCTGTAGGTTCCCGATGTCTATGTGTAAGAGTCCCATGACAATACGCTCCATAGCTTTATAAAACAGGCTAGGTGGGCTTATAGGGCAATATTGTCTCTGGTCTGTTGTGGCACCAACTCTGTGGAATGGGACTACTGTCACTGTATGCCATTCCATGGGTACATATCCTGTAGTAACTCCAATATTGCACAGTGATGTAATGTGAGAGTTACATCTGTCATGAAGCTTGTGTAAGATGCAGGCCGGGACACCATCTGGTCCCATTGATGCTGTAATGTATGCTTTGGGGAGGGCAGCACTCACCTGTTACTGTGTGATGTCAGGGAGGTTACATTCTGTTGGGATAGATAGTTGCTCCCTAGGGGGGATGGGGGGGGGCATCTGCACTGAACCTATTTGCCAGGATGTTGGCTATGCCAGTGGGTTCAGGGTAAGTTTAGTCAGTATGCAGTAACTCACAGCATATCAGTGAGTGTCCACCCAGGTTCCTGACATAACTGAAGAAGGCCTTCTGATAGTCCTACGTGTCTGGTGCAATTGTCCTTGAGAAGCAGCCCTTAGATAAATACGTGATCGTAGCTGTCTGCTAGTACAGATCACAGATGCTTTCCCAGTCTGTGATTGTGCTCTATCATGTAGTAGCTTCCCCCTGACGTTGTACAGCTTATTAACGGCTGGGGTCTACCAGGCAGGTCCCCTGCCATTGGAGGAGTGAATCCTGTTGTTATTTGGGATAGCACAATCCATGCAGTCCACTAGGTGTCCATAGAATGTGTATGTAAAGGATTCAGCATTCGGAGCCGTATTTGCCACTGTCTCAGGGTCTCTGAAGGATACCACCTTGCTTTGGTGAAGTGAGACGTTGGCTCATGAGAAGTTCAATGAACAAAGAGGAGTTGCAGACCACAGCATGACGAATACGGGGGGTTCAGCAGAGTATGCACAAATTGTTTTGCCGGTAACCAGGACACAGCTCAGTGTTAAACAGCACCGTAAAGCGAATAACACGATTGATAGAGCCCGTTGTCATTTTAAACCCGGCGGAATAATAACCACCATTTTCTTCAGACCAACAGACGTTAACCCAGCCTGACCACCAGCCATCGGTCAATGCGAATGAACAGCCGCAGTATTTGAGTTTCAGAGCACTGTGACCCCGTCTTTGACGCGTGCTCAGTCTCATCCATCGGTTCGAAGTTGACCATCAACGCCGCACACGCGTGGCCAACATACTATCCGTTCGAGCCAGTACCGCGCCTATACAGCAGCACTTTCACCAGCAATTCCTTTGTTTCATTATTGCACGATGCACGTCCGCAGTGACAACAACTGAGGTACATCGTCAGTAGTTTGTATCGGTTCAGGTGACCGCTACATGCACAGCATACGACACCGTCTGCCTTTCAAAGAAAGCAGCATCGCTCCATTATCAACGTTCAACGTTTACGCCGTCCGGTCTGCAGCGGTACCCGACGGGCCGGACAGGGCTCACGGCGCGTCAGTAGGTCATCCCTGTTCACAGCGAAAGCCAACTTGCCGATAGCAACATGTTCCATTTTAGTCCTCCTGAACGCTCGGTTAACTCCGCCAGCTTCGAGACTCCACCGTAAACGCGACCTCGATGAATACCTGGGAATATTCTTCACGGGGATGAACCAGAGGCCGGTAGCACAGGCTCAGATGCTTCTGGCGCACAAGGGTCTCGAGCATGATCTACCGTCCATTAACGTCGCACGGATGACGGTCAATGTACCAAACCCCACTATTGCCGTTACACAAGTTAGCCCAGCCCAAATCGCCCCTTCCAGCCAGCAATCACCGCGTCTCGTCGCGATTAAACAGATGCTGCTGCCAGCATGAGATCATTCACAGGCCGGGTCCCGCGATAGTCGGGAGCAACTCTGGCTGGTTTTAGTTCGTTGGTCAACAAATATCTGACACGCCAGCCAGCATATACGCCGTTCATTGAAGTTCGGGAACAGTAAACCAGACCGCTGTTGCAGTTGCGCCCAACCCCAGAATGGGATGCCTGGCGCCACGCACCACAGTACACACGCTCAACCGCCCGTTGCGCATCCGGGAATGACCTGGTACCATCGGCCCAACGATGGAGGTCAATTTACCGGTTAGAAAGACAGCCCCGCACATATCTCACCGGAAACGTCTGTCGCGGTGATCAGTCCTGTGACTTTGGCGTGCAACATATGATTCACACCGGTGCACGGTCATTATCACCATAGAGTCAAAATCTTCAATTTTCGAGACCTGATGACGATGACCATTCGTCATCGACAACCGCGCCTCGACGATAACACGCCAGCCCGCGATCATTGACCGCACCTCTTTGTCCGCCGAACATCACGATTTCAACCATAGACTCAGACAGAATGCGGATGCCGATACCGACCCACATACCGTGGCCCGAGAACACTGAACCGTGGTGACGGTCACGCATGGGTGAGGCAACCGTGATTTGTGATAATGACCTGTTCGCAGAAATCAAAATCGTTGCGGTTGCGTGTCCAAAACATTTCACCCGCTGGCCCACAGGCCCTGCGCGCGACCACCGCCCAGCATCAAACAGCCGTCCCTCATCAGGTCAGCTATTTTCGATTGCGGTAAACATGGCCGGAAAGATCGGCACTGTTGCCAGCGAGCATCTAATCTTCATCGCCAGATGGGTCAACCCAGGCCGCCACCTTGCTGTCATCTTCCTTGGTATTATCTCTGCGATCTCGAGAGGCCCTGCTCGACGTCTGCCTCACACATTCCAGATGAAGGTCATCCGCAGTTGAGCCAGTGTCAGAAATAATTCTTCATCAGATTGGTCTTTCAGAGGGTTCATTATGCTGGTAACTGGGGTTTCAACAGTTTGTAGAACTGAATGGATTGTTACCGATCCTCGCTACCGGTTTTCTTTAGATGTTTCACGCTCATATCAGAAACTACCCATGAGTTGTTTGAAAGTTACTTCGTGCAGCCAGCATTAATCAGTCCCGGAACACGCCGATCTCTTTGTCGAACACGCCGCACGAGCCCGGCTTTGACAAAGACACTGGCCTCGACAGCCACGATGTCCATTCCGTGAGGCTCAACACCAAGCTTCTGCCTCTGGCGCATGCCTTTAAAGGCCTGTACGCCGCGGCAGATCCCAGATTCAAAGCCCATGTATTCTGTCGCAACCAACAAGGGTTTCATAGTCCAGTCTCACCCCTGACTACAGGATCTCAGTTCCAGCAGCAGCCTCATCAGAGAGCATTCCGAACCAGACCGAGCATGGAACCGAAGAAGATGACAAAGACAGACAGTAATACCGTCACAGCATAATGGCCTGTGGTCGAACACGCCTTAGATTAAATTATTACCAGGCATCAATATGATCATCAAAATAATCAGTAGATAGCCCCAGTGATGTCCAGAACCGTCATTCACAGCATGGCCCAGCGCAGGGAATGGCACCGCGACCGAGCACAGCGGTTCTCAACAAGAAAAAGACGAGTACACAGCGAGCACCGGACGTTATAGCGAAAGGCATTGAAGAACACAATACCCCGTGAGCGCATGAACACATCAGCCGTATAACACCATAAAATATGTAGTAGCAAACCCAAATACAACATGGCAGTAACCTCAATTGGCCAAGACAGGACCTCCAGCCAGTGAGCCAGCCGGCGCTTACGCCACCGAATATGACAATTGCGGCAGTCAATGGTTCCACGTCACAATGATGTGTCAACATCGACACAGTTCTTCGCGGCTGAATAGAACCCCGAGCTTATATCACCATACCGTCAATGGTCATTTCCAGCACAATGGTTAACATGAAACAGCAAACTATTTATCGAATGGTAACAACATGAACACTGTCAGCACACACACACATATTACAGTTCAACACCATAAGAAAGAAATTCGCCGTATCTACAACAGCGAAAAATCAACACAGCCGTATATTGTGCGCCGATAACGCCCAAATTGGCATCAGTATCCGGAAGTTTATACGTGGTGAACAAACTGTCCCACTGGCGTCCATCACAAAATCCACAGAGAATCATAGCAATACGTGCCGAATGAGATATCAACATGATCCGGTCAGCAGCACAGTCGATAATAAACATCCCATATCCGGATGGGTCAGCCGCTGAACAACGATCGCACAGAACACTCATCCACGAGAGCTGCCGTGAAGTTGTAAGCCAACACCGTATGGACAATAGTTCCTCAAACGAACAAACAGTCAAACATATCAACCGCCATCTCTGTTTGCCATAGAAAATTACCGTCATATCAGCATCAAGGCGGCACCGAACCGTCGAGAATACCAGCGATATTCAGCATCGTGAACGTCAACTCCAATATGAATTAAAGGTCGTAGTGGCAAACGTATACACGTCGCAACGAGGTTAGCGCCACATGGTTAAGAAAACATCGAACTCGTTGGTAGCAGTCGTCCTCATAAAGCTCATGAAGCAGCAGCATCAACGCCCGTCGCGAGCGCACCGTCAACTGGCCTCCCGTGGGTTACAGAACGAGCCGCGGTTATTTCGCGTTAAAGTAACAGCGATGAGTCCACAGTAACTTGCCGAAAATAAGTTGCACGGTCACTGGCGTGTCGAGGTCGGCGCACGGTCAGCAATAACAGCAGTTTACGGTTCAAAATCATCTGAATAGCACCGTCGACACTCGTCATGGGCCCGACAGCGTTCGATTTCGATCTCGATCTGTCACCAGACCTTATCATAAACAGGTGAAACTGCGTGAAAATGGTAGCATGCAGATATTCAATGAATTGGTCGGCAATTTGATACAGAACAAACCCCGATAGTCAGTTTGCCAGAGAAACCGAACATGCACGGAAAGCACCGCATGGCCAATAACCACCGCAGTCAGCAGAAGACCCAACAAAACATGACAATACGTACCAAAGAGAGCGCCAAGACAACAGCTCGCTGGTGACGTCAGTTTTCTCGCGTTAAACGCGGTCTCGCAGCCGAACACGCGTTGCAAACATCGACATCCGAAGCTTCGTCACGCACCGAGTGACCATCCATTTTTCAGACCAACAGGACGCCAACCTCTGCCCGTCATGCATCATCAGCGAACGAAAATCAGCCGCGGAGCGTATTTGATACAAGTTTACAGAGTATCAGACCTCGCCCTTTTGACAGCAGCAGCCCGAACCACCCAGGTCTGGAGCTGGACCGTAATGCCACGCGCCACGTGGCACGCGCTCATTCAACGAGCCAGCGTGGCTCCATATCATATACAGTGCAGAATTTTTACTAGTAAATTCTTTTGTTTTGGAAACTTTATTGCAATGAGTGCAATGTCCGCAAGGATAACAACCAACAGGTATACTGCCAGTAATAGTAGTTTGTATTGGTTCTGTGTGACTGTTAGCATATGCATGTTTATAATGGTTAAATTGACTGCCTAGATTTCTGCCTTTCCTAAAAGAGAAAAGGCACCGTTCAGGAACAATATTAGACAAATCGTTATCATACAATAATAAGTTCCAATGCCTATTGACACTCTGGATAAGGCTGTCCGAATTCCTGCCATAGGTAGTGGTAAATCTAATGGGTTGATGAGTAGGTTTTTCCACATTCTTATATACCAGTAGGTCATCCCTATTCATATGGTTAACTTGGTTGATAGCATCAAAAACATGCATTGGAACTTATTATTGTATGATAACGATTTGTCTAATATTGTTCCTGAACGGTGCCTTTTCTCTTTTAAGAAAGGCAGAAATCTAGGCAGTCAATTTAACCATTATAAACATGCATATGCTAACATTCACCCAGAACCAATACAAACTACTATTACTGGCAGTATACCTGTTGGTTGTTATCCTTGCGGACATTGCACTCATTGCAATAAAGTTTCCAAAACAAAAGAATTTACTAGTAGAAATTCTGCCACTGTATATGATATAAAATTTTTTGCTAATTGTAGTCTGATTGGATAGTATATTTAGCCACATGTACATGTGGCGCATTTTACATTGGTCAAACTTCCAGACCATTAAGATTAAGGATTTCGGAGCACCTTAGCAATATCAAAAAGGGCAGAATTCACAATGCTCTATACAAACATTATCAAATACACTCCACAGCTAGTTTTCATTTCACTATTATTGATATTATTCATGGCAAACAAGTGAATAAAACAGGTTGGCATTCACTATTGAATTCTAAAGAGAAAAAATGGATTATTAAGTTAGGTGGGCTATTCCCGCCAGGTTTAAATGACAAGCTTTAGATCTATCCAATCATGTTTGCTTGCAGTGTATTTAATTTCAGCTTTGCAGTTGCTTGTTTAACACTGAGGAAGGCTGTGTCTAGTTTACCAGCCGAAACCGGTTTGTGCATACTCTCTGCTTTAATTTTTACATGTTACAATTAAAGTATTTTATTGGGTCATGTTCTGCTGGCTCCTGCTTTTTGTTTTGTTGGATTCCCTATTGAGCCATGCAGTTGCTTCCGTGCATGTTTTTTCTTGAGACCATGGACTTATTATAACATGCTGGAAGCCTGACCCTATCAGGGTTTTGTTTTACTAGCCCTTAAATTTGTTTTTCGTGACATTCATTTTGGATTATCTACGCTCTTTTATCCATTTTTTCTCATACCAATGAACTTTCACCTGTTTGTGAGTATTCTAAAGGTCTAATTTGATATTTGGATCCCCTCGGGATCAAATCCAAGACTTTGCTGTTCCGGATTTATGGTAGTGTCATTTGGTTGCTATTTGGATCGTTTTTGGACCAAAATAAAGACTCTGCTGTTATTGCTATTCGGTCGCCATTTATGTTTTTTTCAATAGTGGTCGTGTCTGCAACTTATATTTTCAACAAGTTTACTTTTTGTGGTTAACCATCAGCTGTTACTGCTTTTCGCACTAAGGAAATGCCACTTTGACGGTTACTACATTCCCGTATACAGGAAGTACCGAGTTGTTGGTTACGCTTCCTTGTCATTAAGCAGGGCCTTGGTGCGGTCTGTCGATTTCCCTCAGGATTGCTGCTTCTATTTCATGAACTTTTAATGAGGGGACTGTTTTCTTACCAACAGGTTTCGATTTACATCAAGCAGATGTTTTTTTCTTAACCATGTGGCGCACAATACTTTTGGATATACGACATTGAGTGCCTCTTCTTGTACGGATTTTGTACTTACGGCCTTTGAATTCATATTGGGTTGGCCGTTCACATTCTTTGGATTATCTAACAGTGACTATCGGCTGGTTACCATTCAGTGCCACCTTGATGCTGAGTATATTGTTTTATTTAATTTTCCTATAGCAAGCAAATTGGCGGTTGATATAAATGTTTTGACTGTTTGACTGCTATACCCTCATTTTGGGGAACTATTTGTCCATACAATTGACATTGGCTTTACAACTTCACATGGCTCTCAATGGATGGGGGTGACATCTGATTTCTATGCAGTCATTGTTTCATGACTTTTATTATCAGTTATGGGATGTTTAGTATATCGGCTGTGCTATACTTGTTGAGATCATATTATTACCCTCATTCCAGCACATGGTACTATATGTTGGTTCTCTGTCGTTTTACATGATGGACATATTGAATTAGGACACTGAACATTTCACCTATTATATAAACTTCAGATACTGATACCAGGTTTTGATTAAGCCTGTTCTTTTTGTTATCAGGCTTTAATATACAGCTGTATTACTGATTTTTTCCTTTGCTATTTGTAGATACATTACAGACTTTTCTTTTCTATGATTATTTAGATTTTGCTAATAATTATAATTAGTATTGTATTGTACTGACAGTGATTCATATTTATTTGATGTTACCATTCCGATAGAATAGTTTACTTGTTTTTTCATATTAGCCCTATTCTTATTACTAGGTAACCACATTGTAGCAGTATAATTGTTATAAGTAGGGTTCTATTTTGTTCAATACTTTGAGGCTATTATTATATCGATGTTATTTTTATCACATTGTGCTTAGCCCTGACATTGGAACCATTGTTGATATACTTTTTCTTGGCTAATTTTGCTAATTAGTCTATATTCTAATTGTATATTAAGCATTCAGTCCACCAGTTTTATTTCAGCTCCACTTTTCTGCCCTTCTAGTACTATTGACCTAGATATGGGTCTGTCTTATTACAATTGAGGTTACTGCCATATTTATGGTATTTTTTGGGTTTAGCCACTACACTATTTTATAGTGTTATACATTTTATATGTTAATACTGTTCATGTATGCAGGTATTGTATTCTTCAATACCTTTTTCATATAACTGATATTATCCAGTGCTTCATATGTACGATTTTCGGTCTTTTTCTTATTGAGAGACCCTTTGGTTGTTGCTCCCCTGGTCATATGGTCAATCCCTGTTATTCCACTTATATTTTGATTCACATTATTTTGTGGATATTAGGTTGGGTTTCTGGACATCTTAAGGTTTCTATCTACTTTAGTTGTTTTGATTGATCATATTTGTCGATCCTTTACATTGCCTAATTGGTATTAGTTTAATCTAAGAGACGTGGTCTATTCATTTTTGGGCCATTATTGTCTCTTTTTGTGACGTAGCCTTTGAGCTATTACTGTCTATCTTTATCCTGCCCTATCCTATTCAGTTCCATGGATCTCCTCAGTCTAGTTTCAGGTCTTTCCTCTGATAGGGAAGACCTTAGGGCCTTCGGACTGGGATCCCTTAACAATGATCAGAATTTGGATGTTCCTATGGGTTCTGAAGCCACTTGTAATTTGGTTTTTGATAAATTACATAAACTTTTTAGATCTCTAAGATCTACTATTTGGTACAAATTATTTAAAGCAAGAGGCCAAAGATATAACCCTCGAGGGCTAAGAGTTAGGATTCAACCCCTAGCAGACATTGACTAAGACCATCAGTATTTCGCTTGCTTTATGGCAAGATATAACCTCGAGGCTAGAGTTAAGTTCAACCCCTAGTAGCAGATATTGACGGACCTATCACAGGGGATGGACCGCCATTCAACATCAGGCATTATGTCTTTTGTCAAAGCCTGATCCAACATCCTCGAGGGCTAAGACTGGCGTGTGATTGACAAAGAAGTCAACATTGTTTCAGGTTTGGTTTGTATCTCAAACCTTTGAAAATGAAACAACAACTTCATAAGGTAGTTTCTGATATGAACAATCTGAAACCCAACTTAAATTCAAGAAAATTCAAAATGAATAGGGATTTAATGAATATCAGGGTAGTTAACCATTAGCAGCTTTTTTTCCAAACATTCATAAGCATGTTAATTAATTTACAGCATAGTAGGCCCTCTATAAGAAAAAGACCGAATCTATATTGAAGAATTATATTTCTGACACTGGCTCTTCTACGGATGAGCCTTCATCTGGTCTTGAGTGTGAACTACAGACCGCATCAGGGTCACCCTTACCCAAAGGCTCACCAGGGTCCCTTTAGGAATAAATACCAAAGAGGTGGCAGAAAGCACAAAGGTCCCAAGCGGTATACAAGGATTATTACATCTAGCGATGAAGGATTAGATTCTCCTTCTAACAACAATGTCTTAAATCTTTCCAGCCATGTTTTGTCACAATCAGAAATAGCTATTTTGAATAAAGGGTTAACATTTGTTCCCGGTTTCTTTGTTGCAGAAGATTCCTTTGCACAGGATGTTGTTTCCTTCTGTAGATTGCTGAATTTGAAAATGTTTTTTGGACACACTAACAATGATTTTGGTTCTACAGACAAATTCATTTATCACAAATCACAGTTTACTCCACCCATGCATCATGTTGTCCTACAGTTTCAGAATAATATTCTCAAAGATTTACATTATGCCAGGTCAGTATCCAGCATCAAAAATAATAACATTTCTGTATCTGAACAAAGGTCTATCATGGATTTACAAAAAAATCATGATATTGTTATTATTTCAGCGGATAAAGGGGGTGCAGTTGTGGTCCTTGATTGGCAATATTATAATCAGGAAGCTATGAGACAGTTATCTGATGAAAAATATTATGTAAGGATGGTCATCAATCCTACATCCAAATTTCAAAAAGAAATTGAAGAATTTTTGTCTCATGCTAAGGATGCCTCTACAATTGATAATGATACCATGCACCAACTTTTGGTTTGGGATTCCATGAATCAATATATTTACTTTTTGCCAAAGGTCCACAAGGACCCCAATCACCCACCGGGTAGACCTATTGTTTCAGGTAGGGGATATATTACGGAACCTTTATCTCTTTTTCTAACCAGTAAATTGAAGCCTCTACTTTCTTCCATCCAGTCTAGATTACGTGATACCACTAATTTTTTACAAATCATTTCGGATACACAACTTGAGCCGGATTGGCGTATGTGTACCTTTGATGTAAGTGCATTGTACACAAACATCCCCCATTCCGGGGGTTTGGAAGCTTTGGCTTTCTGGCTTAACAGTTCTGGTTTATATTCCCCAGACTTTAATGAATTTTTGTTGGACATGGCATCATATGTACTAACTAACAACGTCTTCTTCTATCAGGATATTTGTTATTGGCAGACTAAAGGTACAGCCATGGGTTCTTCTTTTGCTCCCATTTATGCGGACCTTTTTATGGCCTATGTTGAGAATGATCTCATATATAATAGCAATAATAACATCTATTTGAAATATCTTGATATCTGGAGACGCTATCTTGATGATTGCTGGGCTGTATGGAAGGGGGACCTTGGTGGTTTGTTTGAATTTCTAACTTATCTTAACAACAATAAATGGGGTTTGGAGTTTACCTTACATTATGACCATCATCACATTACTTTTCTTGATGTATCTGTTAATAGGTTATTAGATCATACTCTGGGAACCCTTGTGCATAGGAAACATCCTGAATATAATACTATTCTACATGCCTCTAGTTTTTATCCCCCACATATTGCTAAGAATATTCCCAAATCTCAATTCATCAGGTCCAAACGTATTTGTTCTGATGAGTCCTCCTTTCAAGCTGAAAGCAGGGAGTTAACCAGACGTTTTAGATCAAGGGGATACAAAATGGGGCATGTTTTTGATGCTATCAACCAAGTTAACCATATGAATAGGGATGACCTACTGGTATATAAGAATGTGGAAAAACCTACTCATCAACCCATTAGATTTACCACTACCTATGGCAGGAATTCGGACAGCCTTATCCAGAGTGTCAATAGGCATTGGAACTTATTATTGTATGATAACGATTTGTCTAATATTGTTCCTGAACGGTGCCTTTTCTCTTTTAGGAAAGGCAGAAATCTAGGCAGTCAATTTAACCATTATAAACATGCATATGCTAACAGTCACCCAGAACCAATACAAACTACTATTACTGACAGTATACCTGTTGGTTGATATCCTTGTGGACATTGCACTCATTGCAATAAAGTTTCCAAAAGAAAAGAATTTACTAGTAGAAATTCTGCCACTGTATATGATATAAAATTTTTTGCTAATTGTAGCCCCGATTGGATAGTATATTTAGCCACATGTACATGTGGCGCATTTTACATTGGTCAAACTTCCAGACCATTAAGATTAAGGATTTTGGAGCACCTTAGCAATATCAAAAAGGGCAGAATTCACAATGCTCTATACAAACATTATCAAATACACTCCACAGCTAGTTTTCATTTCACTATTATTGATATTATTCATGGCAAACAAGTGAATAAAACAGGTTGGCATTCACTATTGAATTCTAAAGAGAAAAAATGGATTATTAAGTTAGATGGGCTATTCCCACCAGGTTTAAATGACAAGCTTTAGATCTATCCAATCATGTTTGCTTGCAGTGTATTTAATTTCAGCTTTGCAGTTGCTTGTTTAACACTGAGGAAGGCTGTGTCTAGTTTACCAGCCGAAACCGGTTTGTGCATACTCTCTGCTTTAATTTTTACATGTTACAATTAAAGTATTTTATTGGGTCATGTTCTGCTGGCTCCTGCTTTTTGTTTTGTTGGATTCCCTATTGAGCCATGCAGTTGCTTCCGTGCATGTTTTTTCTTGAGATCATGAGAAGTTCACCAAGATTACCCAGGATGGGTGTGTGAAGTGTATATGTATGTCCAGTGAGATATATGTATGTTCTGACCTTACCAATGAGGGGTACATCACTGGTGAGGAACATAGAGTCCCCCTGTTGGTGATGAGCAGGTCCAATATGTATTCCCCCTTGTGGCTGTGTTGACTGGTTGTGCCATAGCATATGAATTTACAAATTGTAGCAACTGTAGGGCGTGGGTGTTGGGGCTTGATTAGTATCCCCAGTCAATATTTGTGTATCTGAAGTCACCCAATATAATGGTGTTTGTGGAGACCTTCATATTCTCCACTGTTCCCAGGAAAGCCGAGTGTGGTTCCTGAGTATGGGAGGGTGGTCTGTAGCAGGCAACAAACTGAAAGGCAGGTTTGCACAATGGTAGTTGTATATGTATGGTCTGTGATGCTTAGTGCAGTGCTACTAACCCAGAGTTGTGTGTATCTGTGATGTACATGGATACTCCCCCTAGTTGTGTTGTCCGTTCTAAGTCCTGTGGTCAGAAAGCATGGTATGAAACATAACCTGGTAGTGCTGGTGTGCATATGTGAGCCTGAACTAGGTGTCTGTTAGTGCACAGATATCGCTATCCTCCATACTGAGGAGAGTCCTGAGAGGCCGCAATATGAGGGTAACATATCTGGTGTTGAGCAGCATTACCCTTAGTGTCATTTAACCTGTAATGTCTATGGAGGTGGGTTTGTCTTTTGAGTCCTGCTCAACAAATGCACTATGGTGGTAGCAACAGCCTTAGCCAGCATTCGAAGGTCCAAGGGTGACAGGTGCAAGCTGTCCATAGTGAAGCTACGTGGCATGTCGAGCATGTCACCTCAGGCTGACAGACACTGTACCCCCTATGAATGACACCAATTAGTTAGCCAACTGTTAAACGTGATATGTTTGTCTGTATACTGTGACATCATACTTGGTGGGTGTAAGATGCTAGACAAGGTCAGGGTCATACTGGCCTGGGCTACATGATCACAGTGTTCCTCCATGTACCATGTCATGTGGTCCAGGGAGTAACATCTGAGGTTTTACGCACCAGCATGGACAATGATGGTGCCAGTCCTGTACTTGCTTTGGAGTGACCTGACTGCATGTGTTATGTGGCAGATCCTGGCACCAGACAGACAGCACAAAGGGACTATTCCCTTGTATGGGCTGGTGAGTGGTACATCAGTGTGTCTGACAATAAGTGCCGCCTATCACAAGTGTATTAGGTGTGTTGTGTAGCCCGAAGGGCAGTGACTGTGTGGCACACTGACATTGTGAACTATGTGAGATGTGGGTATTGTAGTGGGGTAGCAGTTGTGTGTGTGCCTGCTGTGGAGGTCTCTGCTGCTTAGGCAGAGTTCATTTACAGCATCCAAGTATGTGTGATAAGGTTTGAGTGCTGTCGCCAGAGGATATGCGAGACTGATATGTGGTGTGTGTGGTTACCTTCACCACCTGATAGACTATGCCAGTCATGGGTCGAGAGAGTTCAGCACCCTGTATGTCTATATAGGTGCATCTCACACATATATCTGAGTTTGTCGGGAGGAGGAGAGTGTTGTCTGTGTACATGAGGCAGATGTGAGATTGTGTCTACATCACAATATTCACCAGCTGGACCGGAGAGTACACACGAAGCCGACCCCCGGACATGCTGGGATATCATGATGACATACTCTGTAGCCAGATCACAAAGGATCAGTACAGTGTTAAGTGTGTAAAAGAGTATAACAGGGATTAGTGCTCAGGTTTGTTGGTGTTCTGTAAAGAGTAGCTGAGAAGGAGTCCAGACTAAATCATGACACCTCCAACAGCTATGTCATATATAGCAATGTACACACATATATGTCATGAGTCAGGGCCAACTGTACCTGACTGACAATGCCGACATCTTGACAGATAGGCCCATATATACATACCCACCTCCCACTGACGAAAGTCCATATCATCATACCAGGAGATATCACATGTAGAATGGATGAACAGCTACCCCCAATGCCAAATGCATGGCATCTAGTGGACTATATTGATTCCCAATATGTGTCATGCATAAACTACAGAAGAAACAGATCCTGCACCTGAACAGTCAGCTGAGCCTCCCCCCCTACACAGGATGTGGAACCATTGAATGTTTTACAGCAACATATGGCACTCCACACAAGTGTTGGTGCACAACACACCATGGGAAGTATAGTCCAGTATGCCTATGAAGTCTGATCTGCAAGGTCATGGAGTCCATCGTGGTTGAAGTCATAAACCGAGCTATTGGAAGCTGACATACACACAACCTTACTAACTGTGGTATGTTCATGTGCGGATCATGGTTCCCAAACATGATAGACTGTTTGCAAGGCAGCCACCCAGGACATACATCACTGAACACAGCTATACATGTCTCACATACACTTTGAATAGCCATTTATCAACATCCCAGACACATGTAGTACCCACAAAACCAACAAGCTGTGCATAAATATGTGTTGACATATGAAGGAATGTCAATGTGTCCACAGATAGATCACACATGGTAAGGATTATGAGTTCCTGTTCAAGCTGTTGACACCTGACGACCCGCATGAACCATTCCTGGAATGGCATAAAACAAAGTGTACACACATTACCATGTCCAGTCTGATGATGTTACCATCCTAGAAATACAGCAGGAGAAGGGAAACCACCCAGTAAAACAAATAGCATGCCGTGCTAATGCGTCTCTCTCTCTCTAGTATCATAACATAGTTAGGTAGGGTTTTGAATCCTGAAAATGCTGACTGTGTGGGGGGGGGGGTATGTATGTGTGCAATTGTCTTTGAAAGGAGTGCCCTTTTTGGAGACTGGGAAAACACACTAGAAGATGTACATTCCTCTTTGGAAAGACTGATGATGTCACCACCCTAGAAATACAGACGGAGAAGGGAAACCACCCAGTAAAGCAAATAGTATGCCGTGCCAATGCGTCTCTCTCTAGTATCATAACATAGGTAGGGGTTTGAATCCTGCAAATGCTGTGTGTGTATGTGTGCAATTGTCTTTGAAAGGAGTGCCCTTTTTGGTGACTCAGAAAACACACTAGAAGATGTACATTCCTCTTTGGAAAGACTGATGATGTCACCACCCTATGAATACAGACAGAGAAGGGAAACCACCCAGTAAATCAAATAGCGCGCTGTGCTAATGTGTCTCTCTCTAGTATCATAGCATAGTTAGGTAGGGGTGTGAATCTTGCAAATGCCGACTGTGTGTGTGTATGTGTGCAATAGTTTTTGAAAGGAGTGCCCTTTTTGGAGACTGGGAAAACACACTAAAAGATGCACATTCCTCTTTGGAAAGACTGATGATGTCACCACCCTATAAATACAGCAGGAGAAGGGAAACCACCCAGTAAAGCAAATAGCACGCCGTGCTAATGTGTCTCTCACTAGTATCATAACATAGGTAGGAGTTTGAATCCTGCAAACGCTGAATGTGTGTGTCACTGTTGGTCAATTCAATGTGAGTTTTGCTTTTACTATGGTATGACATATTATGATTACAACAGTAAGTGCATTGCACACATCAGGTATCTGTGTGGCAAATATATATGCGTACATGTCCCCTCAATCAGTACATAGGTGTAAAGCCTGCATACTATATGAATACATTTGTTGCCATTGACAGGTTCTGCCGCTGCTTCTCAGATCATAGGTCACATATGTATGTATGTGACAGGGCCATCCACTGTCATCATCCATGGCCAAGGTCATCTGTACCACACACACCCATGACAGTTACTTAAGAGTTGTGTGAGTGAGGGCATATGCCTGGGGTATATGTCAGACATGTTCATACACAACAACGACTGCCAATAATGGACAGTCTTTATAGGTGTACAACTGCCTTGTGGATATGCATCCAGGCCTCTAATGTTTCATGTGATACACCTTGAGACTCCACAATACCTATGGATATGTGGATACCAAGGGATACATGACAACATGAGGCTGTATGTACACATTGGTACCCAACATACATGTTGAGGGCTATCACCTATGTGTTACTGACAGGATAGTAAGTATAGTACATGTGGATGACTACGCCATAGTCGGCTTACTGCTATACATCATGTATCAAATGACAGGTATCTGTCTGTATGATACCCTTGTGTAGGATATGCGTCCTATCCAGGGAATGGATTGTAGGGCAATGCATGCATTTCCAGAGTTGGATGGACACATCCCTAGTGTGTTTGCATGTACCTAAGTGGGTTATATGCCAAACAGGTGTGGTTAAAGGAATGGGTGGTGGTCATTACCACTGGTTAATGTTATAGTGTAACACCGGAAGGATCCAACTGTTCCTGAGTTCCCTACGACTATGTGTCATCTGTCAGGACATCATCCAGTGCTTGCTTATAGTCATGCTGTTGAGGTTGTGTATACTACCAGACCGCAAATCATTGACAGATACTAACAGTATCACCCACAGCATAGTGTCAACCCATGTCATACACACATGTCTACCCATGTTAGTACATAACTGTAGTAGAATGATACTGGCCATTGAAAGATACCATGAGATGTTAACAATGTGTACAACAGGGCATGCCACATGTCCCATGTGTCCACTATGTAAGTACATACAGACAGTGCGCACCCACCATGTTCACAGATGTACACTTGCTAATCTGTACTGCACACATCACACACATACTGTCCACTCACTAACACATGCTGGCAACACATTACACTTCAGCCAAGTGGCACATGGGTGGACAATACATACTCAGACCTAACAGTGGTGTAAACAATGCTACATTGACAATCAGAGCTTTGATGCATAATTTCTGCTGAGATATACCTACAAGGATGTCATTACACTTTCCTGTTGACAACTTGCTAATATTGCTACACTGCTATAGTGTCACCCTGTGCATCAGCACCATGTTAGCCTGTTACTCCATCAATGTTAGAGATGACAGGAGGTGACACAGGTATCATCATATGCACAGGGCGTTTTGTTGTTTGCCAGAGCCTGACATTGACCCATCCAATTGATATGTCCGTGTGTGTGTGTGTGTGTGTGTGTGTGTGTGTGTGTGTGTGTGTGTGGGACAACAGTACAGCATGGACCAATGTTGATGTAATATGTGTGTGTATGTGTGAGCCCTATTTTGGTTAATGTGTGTGTGTGTCTGCATGCATACAGCTCCACCATGTGGCTGCCATATACAGTAGTTTGTGTGACAGCCACAGACTGTACCTGCTAGGCTGTACAGATCACTGTCTCCAGCCATGGACACAGTACCTGTGCCTGGCAGGGGTGCTACGGACAATATCGGGTACCAACCCTGACTGGGTACTGTCCTCAGAGGCAGAGGTAGGATGACTGGACCCACGTCCATGCTGGGACTGGCCAGAGCCATGTGCACATGGTCTACTGGGACAGTTAATGGACAGGCCAGCACCAGCATTGCTGAGGCTGGTACTGCCACTACGGGAGTGGCTGTGAACTGGGGCCATCTGCAAACACTGCCAGCTGTTGCTGTTGCTGGCATGCATCCGCGTCGACGTTGCAACCATCCCGCACGGTTCTGGCTCATGGAAGACATATTGTGGAGGGCATTTAATGTTTCCCCCCAACATCTATCAATGACCTTCGGTTTAAGTCTGGATGGCACCGGCAAGGTCACAGATGCTGTCATTGATAGCGGTGTAATGTGCCCTCTGCGCCCTAAGTCCCTGCCTGGTGTACCGTTACATATGTGCCTGAGCCTGCATTACAGCCCGGAACATACTGGACGTCATAAGACCAGTGAGGGCATGCCTGCCAGGAGAAATACGACCAGCGGTGCTACCCCGAGAACCCCTGGACCTCCGCCTATGTGGTACTGTTCCAGGAATATGGCTATGGCTGCTGGGAGGGGATGCAAGTGCCATGGGTACCACACTCTCCTGGTCAATGCCAACTGTATGCTGTCCCTTGCCTATGGCCATTGGTGGTGAGGGATGTATTGACAGTATGAGTGTGCGCATAGATGGGGTTGAACGCTGTGTACTGTCGATTGGTGGACCAACGACAGACCCTGTCAGACCTTCCTGTGCCACAATACATGTCTCATCATCAGCACTATCCGTGGCAGTTGCTTCAGGTTCCCTGCTGCATTCGGCCACCCCTAACTCAGTACC
>NC_056741.1:1174400682-1174515682 GCF_019279795.1 Protopterus annectens | reverse complement strand
TCACCTCTGTCTGTTGTACCTGTTGACATTTTTTTTTGTTGGTTGGTGTCTCCAACTGCTTCTGTTTGCTTTTTTTTTTTGTTTGGTTGGTGTCTCCAACTGCCTCTCTTTGTTTTATTTATTTTTTTTTTTGGTTGGTGTTTCCAACTGCCTCTGTTTTTTTTTTTTTTGAATCTGGTTGGTGTCTCCAACTGCCTCTGTTTGTTTGTCTTTCTGTCTCTCTCTCGCTCTTTCTCTCTCTCCAGGGTCTGCAATGATATTATTGCATGTGTGGGCAGCAAGTACAGGCTGCTTTTGTAGGTATCTGCACATGTGCATGTGATGGCCTCTGCACCAATTGGTGCCCACCATTTAGTAATTGCATGCAGCCTGCTGTGTGGTAAATGCAGTTCTCACTGTGATTTCAGGATACTGCTATAAAATGATAAGTTAGGTAGGCGTACGCCTTTCAGTTTAGCAAGGTGGGGACCATGCTTGTTTGCTGTGGACACTGTTGTGTCAAGTCAGAAGGTTGGTATATGTCTCATATCTGATGCTGGGTTGTAGCCAGTAAAATGCATGTTGTACTGAAATCTGACTGTTGCTTTTCCCAGTACACTCTTCTCAGTGTGTAAGTTTACTCACACCTCCTAATGCTAACACTGGATTCATGGGAGTATGTACTTTCTTTTGGGATTAGGGAATTAACTGGCATACAACAATAGTTATTGCAATGTGTTCCTATCGCTTTCCTATTTTCCCTTTACATCCACTCCTTGTAATGCATGTTATATTTCTTTATTGCAATGTATTCCTATGGCTTTCCTATTTTCCCTTTACATTCACTCCTTGTAATGCATGTTATATTTCTTTATTGCAATGTATTCCTATGGCTTTCCTATTTTCCCTTTACATTCACTCCTTGTAATGCATTTTATATTTCTTTCAGCACCAAGTTATTGTATATCTGCTGTGGCTTAGTGGTACATCATGCAGACTTGTGAGTCCAAGGTGTGGGGTTTGAGACTGAGAAGGGTACTTTATTTTGCTACTGAGCAGTACAAGGGCCTTGTCATACAGAGTGACTAAGGCACTTTTAAGCAGTTGTGAGTGGGTTTGCGTGATGCTTAGCGATGCTTAGATAAGCGCACACAAGCTCACACTCGCGCACCTCCACTAACTACTGCTTAAAAGTGCTTACTCCCGCTAACCCCCGCGCTAATTTCTTTTAAAGAAAAGAAAATGGGGTGATATGAAAGTGGTGAAAAAGGGGGAACAAAGAGGGAAAGACAGTAGGGAAACCAGCTCAGGATGTGCAGAATGGGTGTAGGGAAGGTCCATAGCTGCCCATTTCTTTACCAGCAACAGCTGTGCATATGTATGAAATTTGGTGCGAAATTTGAAACCTTCCACCCCTGAAAGAGGGGTGAGGACAACAAAATATGTTGTACTGCCAATTAGGATTATCAGTTTACATGTCCAGTGGACATGTATGCAAATTGGGCAGCTATGTATGGGGCGTGATTTTTTTGTGGGAACAGATTGCCCTTTTTTTTTTTTATTTTTTATTCAGGTGAGAGTGGAATGTGAGGCAGAGGAAGTAGTTATATTTGGGGAGGTAGGTTGGGGAGGTAAACAGACAAGACAAACAAGATACATACAGGGGCGGAGTTTGACACATGGGGTGGGTGAACACAATTGACAGGGAAGGATGTTTGGAAATCGAAAGCCCATGAGCCCACAGATAGTAACAGTGGAACTGAGATCCCCACCCATGGGCAGTCACCACTGCACCTTCACAGCCCCGAGGGTGGCTGTGCTGGGGGCTGTGTAGGATGGGCAGGCTCACCCGAGAGACACTCCACTCTTGCCTCAAGCTGGCGTAGGGGATCAGCGACTGAACGCTGGATCTCCCTACGCACCACAGCCCGGACCCTTCGAAGGGTGACGGGTGGCCCTTCTCCACCCACGCTTGCATGGGGGGGATGAGCCCAGTCCCCTGCAGCACTTCCACCCGAAGGTGGCACAGGACCAATGGAGGAGCGGAGCCCGGGCTGGGCACCGGAGCTGCTGGTGCCAGGTGCACTCGCCAACTGAGGAGGGACAGATGGGTCCGCTGGGACCGGCCTTCCCATACATTCTGTGATTAGGTATATTTAATTACAACAAAAACAACAGCATTCCAGATTAGTTGTAACAGCTTGCAGTAATATTCCCATTAACCCAACACACCAAGGTTCCAACAGTTGAACAGCAAGCATAACACATGCATATATTGAACGACAGTGGATATTCCAACAGCATGCAGGGATGTTTGGTAGCTACAGGCCACCATGAACGTGGTGTTTGAGCAGGGCACATGCATCAACATCAATGCAAATATTTATAAAACAATAGGACATATGTCCCAACAAATATTTAAGGTTACACATACCCATTGAGGTGTGGAATTGCATGGTTTATGCACATACGTTAGGGTGTAGAAAAAACCTCAGTTAACATCTTATAATGACCTTTTAGTCTACACTACATTCCCAGTGACTGCAGCTGTATATCCCCTACCTGTATTATTACACTTGCCACCATACATTAGGTTGTGTCATGGGTTTGGCTAGTTCCATATATGCCTGACCCATATCTGACATACTAACTGTCCAGAATTCAGATGTTACTGCTACATATTTCTTGTTTGCATTTATATTTCTTTATCTACATATCTGGGATGTTTTCACATGACATTTTCACTTTGATTTGTACAGAACCCTGCATTTCTTAACACACACTCACATTTCTGGTGAATAATTACATGCTACATGTGTGCCAGGTTTACTTATTCATGCCAGACAGTAACTGACTATTGTGGACTGTATATATGTTTCACAGCTACTAGCACTTCCATCACCCACTTTATATGGGGCTGCATAACTCTGGGTTGCCAACACATTTTCAAACAGTACTGTTTGTAAAATGCAAGGGTACCACAACATTTCAGACTCTGTGACACAGACACACTCTGGGTTTTAGACCTTTATTAATGACATTGCACACTTTTCCACAGGCTCACTCCTTTATTTGTTTTAACAGTGTTTATGGCAGACATGTTCAAGACATATTATACCTTTAGTAATAGGTTAGAACAATCTTTTTTCAGGCTCACTCACTTATGTTATATGAAAGTGCCTGCAGAGATATTATTCCAGACATATGTTACATTTCTTAATGGGTTACTGCACTCTTTTTCTGCCTCTCTGACATTTTAATCTGGCAGTACATGCAGAGGACTTATTCAGGCAATTCTCTGGCTGTTTTATTGGACTACAACACATTCTTTCATGCTCTCAAAACATATTTTATATAACAATACATGCAGAATAATCACTAACCTGCCTGGTGGCGAAAACTTAGCAGCCTATCAGCATAGGCTTGCTGATTCGTAACACGGTCACCTGCAGCTGTAAAGTAAATGAAGGGATATTGAAACATACCTATCCGTTATACATACTCCATTATCAATTCTTACATACTGCATTCCATGGCTACATACTCAGTTGTGGGGCATCCTGCATCCCATGGGCCTCCTGTATCCACTGGTTCAGGTGGTCCTGCTTTCATCCCTTCAGGTCTGCATGGTGGTGACAGACCTGCTCACCAGTCCAGGGAACGCCTGTGGCACTGGTGAGGTCAGGAGCTAACCAGTTCCAATCCTCTGCCTTGTACTCCGTCTCTTAGAACTGGCCCTGCAGGAGTCCTGACTCGTGACGGTAGACAAGGAGCCAAACCATGTATTTGGACTCCTCGATGCCCCAACGTTGCTCTCGGAAGCGTGAACCCTCTCCTACACCTGCCATTCTGACTGCAAATGTGTGCTACAATCAGTTATGGCGAGTATTCCCACCTATGGGGCTTAAATATGCTGCATTTCCCACACTTTTTTGTGATTGGCCGTTTTGTAAAATTCTCGGTTGACTGCAGACCTGCTTAGTAATGGTTAAACTACCATTCGTAAGTATATGAATGTTAATAGTGGCTGCTTCCCCTATGTTGTCATGGCTTAGTGGTTCTGTACTTTGATTATGATGCATGTACAGGGTCCTGGGTTCGAACCTGGTCATTCTTTTATTTTATTACTGTCTAGACAGGCTAGGGGGTGTGGCTGCGTTTAAGCAACTTAGCTCTACATTGCTCCCTGGTGCCTTACAGTGCCCTGGTTGGCGCGGCGTGCACGTCCACGCAAACACATTGCGCTGGGTAAAGCGCTATTAAACTATGGGCAACTCTGTTTAGCTGGGTAAAGCGCTATTAAACTATGGGCACCTCTGTTTAGCTGGGTAAAGCACTATTAAACTATGGCCAAAAAGAAACAGGAGTGCAAATGACTCAGAGAGAAACCAAGAACTTGCTTCAAGCCAAATAACTGAATTTTATTGCTATTCCACCGCCAGAACACATAAAACATTAACGCTTTGTATTACACCATGCATTTTTGTCCTCATTCAATGGACTTAATCAGATGCTTCGTTTAAAATTTCTAATTCCATTTATACTGTTTCTAAAACCAACAAACCAATAAAATACCATCACTTGATTTAAAAAAACAAGTAATCTCTCATTTGGGCTCATGAATATTAATCACATATACCTCCTTTAAACTCATGAATGTTACCTTGTTTTTTATATAAAATATTATTATAAATACATTTTATTGAATAAAATCATCATTTTCCACCACATTTACCTTAAAAAAAACTTTTGTACATCTGTGACACAGGAAAATGGATATTTTACTGTAAAATAATTTATTTGATTCATTCTTTTGGAACTTAAATTCTTAATGAACAGTGCCACTTTCTGTTCCACCTAAATATTACATATACCAAACTTTCTTTCACAGCTTAGCAGACCTTAATTTTAAAAGTGGTAATACAGACAGGTAATCATTTAAGCCTGGTATTTTACATGTTTCTAAGGTTACTTGCCACCATAATTCCTTATACCCTATTTTCTCTTCCCATGAGCCACCCCTGATATCATTTTTAATTTGTTCCAGAACAAAAAAAAGGAATTTGTAACCCTCACACACCTTAGAATGCTTAAATAATGCATTTGTTTCTTTCCCTTTCATTATATCATAAGTGTGTTCGTAAATTCTCCTTTTTAAAGTTCTCTCTGTTTTGCCCACGTAAAAGGAATTACATTTCTGACAGATGGCAAGATATACTAACCCCCTAGACTCACAATTATAATATCCTTTACTAACTACCCATCTTTCCCTACTTTCTAAAAAAATTCTTTCCTCATTTATGATGTATCGCTGTTAAACTATGGGCACCTCTGTTTAGCTGGGTAAAGCGCTGCTTAAGAGTAGGCTATTATATATCTGGATCCTTTAAAAATATATATTTTGTTCACTGATACATTAGCCATTTCACTGCTTTTAATAATATTTTAATCATGTATGCCTGGTGTTATTTCAAATACTGATTTAAAACATAAATAAGAAGGGGAGTGATGGGAATCAAACCGTGGATGCCTCCTCTTTGTGCATATGTTCTACCATTACGCTATTGCTATTTGGATTAATTTGCATAAGTAGTTCTTATATGCTCTTCAATGTCACAACTGCTAACTGTGGTTAATGGGCAAACAAGCACAAATACGGGCAGCTATATCATGGATTTAAAAAAAATAACATTTATTTGTTACATTTTATAACAGTGATGGGGGTTTACAGAGTCAGAGAGTGTGGTGTTGTGTGCAAGTACATTTGAGCGAACTCGCTCTTGTCTGTTGACACTATGCTTTTTAAAACCTTGCAGGGGCGTGGACATTTAGACTGCTCGGCAGTTGGACACACCCCCTGCTTTCCTACTCAGTCCGTGTAAGAGTTACAGATGAGTCAGCGTGCCCTCATGAATATTCATGGCACGCTGATGTTAATCCGTTCAACTGTAGCCTCCGAGTAAGACTTATTAAGTCTTACACGGAGGATTAGTAAATCTAGGGGTGTGTTTCTGTCACAGAAGGATTGTCCCATTATGGTATCATTCAGTACCCTGAGACAGGAAGTACATGAGTACAGTTGAAGAAAATCTGCTACACTTGCAGCTGACATAACCCAACAGTGTTCCTATGTTACCTCCATCTTGTGCCTAATGAATCTACCAGGATATTGGTGGGAGATGTAGATTTGAAAGTACAGTACCAACAATGGTGTGGGGAAATTTCAGTTTTTTCCTACAATAACACAAAGCAGAAGCATAGATCCATTGGGTGATCCACTGGGGACTGGTATTCTGGTTCATACCATCAGCTGTAAAGAAATGAGTTTGATAGTACTTTGGGTGAAACAGATGTGGGAGTTAATGGTGGAAGTGGTCTGATTTGAAAGCAGATACAGGAAAAAATTGAATAGTACTTCCTGAATACAGTAAATCACTGTTCAAAATATTAAGCACCCTTTCAGATTACATTTGTACTCATATTCAGAGAGGGACAATTATTTGTTAACCACCTGCATATTACAGGAAAACATTCTTTGCAATAATGTGTACCTTGATAATTGGGTTAAGCAATATGGGGCTGGGGTTGGCAAAATGGTTAAGGGATTTGCTTTACAGACACAAGGTGCAGGGTTTGATTCTCAGGATAATTGGCTAGGCTTAAAATGGCCCACAAGGGCAGTTAGCCTAATACTTACCTAAGAACCTATGAATATCAGCCTCCTATAATATGTGGATCAGTCAGAATCCCAGTATGTTTGTTTACATTGTGCTTGTTCCAAACTGTATTTACCTTTGAATCTTTAGTTACCTCTTCAATCACAGTTGCCTCAATCAGTACAAAGATAATATAATGCATCCCACTAAACTAATGAACTGAGTTGTGTAGAGTAAGCTATCAACATGTTATCCACACAAGAGATTTAGACCTACCTTCATGCTGGAATAAAAAAACAAATATTCCTGATTAAACGCAGAGAGGCTGCAGCCAGAAACAGTGTGCGCAAAGGCATTTGCAAACCCCTCTTTTATCAAGACATCATCCGTAATATGAAAATTATCCCTGAAACTAAAATGAAATGTTTTAGCATACTGACTCATGATTTTATAAATACTTAATAATGAGATCAAGCCAGCAAATGACACTGAATTAGATGTATCCTCAGGTTTCAGTGTTATTTCACATCATCAGAACACCATTAGTGGAATATGACTTGTAGCCGAAAACAATCAGCATATGTAAAGTCTCCAATATTATAAACATTTAGGCTACCTAATAAAGACTGAACAAGAAATTTCAGTTTATTTTGTTTTTAGACAATGCTAAGAGATGGGGAGAAGTGTTTCATCTCTTGTGTTATTTCACAGTGATCAAATAGACCTACAGAATGCAGATACTACCATTTCCCATACAGATAAGACATATTCACTTTGTAGGAAATACCTCCCATAGTTGAAAAGAAATGATTTATCAGAGTATATAAACACATCAGAGAAAAGCATAAAGTTAATATAAACTGTAGCAGACTTAACAATAACACTTCAATTTGCAAAGAGTGCTAGATGTATCCTAGCCCAGTGGTCTTGCATATCTGTCAGCAATTTGCAGTTAAGATGTAATTAGTGATTATTAACATTTCATTCTGTTCCATTCAGGTATGCATGTAGAAGATAAATTGCAAATATCTAGAACCTATCTCCTCTGCAGTGCATAGGTTAGACATTTGTCAAAAAGTCATAAACTGTGCCTCCTTCTCTGACCAAGGACATACAAGTATGTTAAAATTACGGAGAGATGCATAACAAATAATGAATACAAGCAGTGAGTATCTGCCAAGCAATATTGCATGGCTGGCCAGATATTCATTAACACATATTCAGTGTTCTAATTTAAAATGAAACATCCCAAGCACAATTCAGAATCAAGGATATAGCGCCAAACACAGAATTCAAAGGGTGCAGTCAGTATTCGAAATCTGCTATGTTATAGTATTCCCTGATTTTTTTTGAGGGGAAAACATGCTGAAGGAGGATTATAATGGCAAAGCCATATCCTCAGATGTTACTTCTAATTTAACAAGAATGGTAGAGGAAAAAACATGAAAGACATATTTCACAAGAAATAGCACTGATATCTCCTATTTTCCTTTGGGTAAATGTATTCATGTTAGATATATATGATTCTTTGTATTCTGCTATTCCCTTTTTATTGGTAGCTACTTAACCGACAATACAAGCTGTTAATTACATTAGTAGATAAAAAAAACAGAGACGAGTGAATGAATCTATCATTATTGAGTTTATGTCAGATGATTCAGTTTTCGGAAACTTGGACGTCATATAGTTGAGACCATATTTTCAATTTTCTGAAAACTCAAAGCACTTGTACGGCGATCACTGTACAGTGGGGATCAGGGTATTTATGCATTTCCCCACTGTAGTGCCATCTTGGAGTTGGTATATATAATTTGCAAGGGATGTGGGGGGTGCAGGGGGTCAAAAATGTAAATGTTGGTTGTTTTGTTTTGTTTAAGTTTTCAGAAAGTCAACATATGATCTGAGGGGTAAACTGTGCTGTCACTTCACTCAAACATATTTGATAAATTGTGTTGGGAACACAAAATAAAGATGGCCCAAAAATAAGGAAGAGAAGTTGGACTTTTTGTACTGGTGTCCTATTTCAACTGTGTTACTCTTGTTTTTTGCCAATAAACAGATTAAACCATTCATTGAGGTGAGTGAATCATAAGGAAATGTCTCCTTACCTCTTGGTGCAGTCATGCCAAAGTTCATTATAAATGGTGGTGCAGGAGGCTGTGCCTCTTCATGGAGGTTAGTATGGGTCTTTTGCCCCTCACCAAAATGCAGTTAATTTTTCAATGAAATAAACTTTAAACCACAGTGTTTTAGTCAAAAGTCAGTTAATATTTTCTTGTCCTGAAAAACTATCAATATTTCACTACCATCAAACAACCAGCACAGACAAAACTCAGACATGGAGAGTAGGATGATTTTCTACAGAGATATGTCTTTCCCCAGTTCACAAAGTCAAGAAGGATAGCTGTACTGTACCCTAGTGTCCAGCATGGATTATAGCAACTAAGTGTCTTATATCTCAGATATATATACATGTCTAAAAGGTAGTCACTGGAGGAGTTCAAACGGGTGGAAGGAAGTCAGTTCTGTAACAATGAGCATGGAACATTGAAGGGAAATGCACCGTATTGACAGTTTTTTTGCACTAAAGCTAGCTCAGCATAAAAACAACAGGGAGAAAATGTTAGCAGTAACTCAGTAATTCATGTTTAATGGAAAGAACTGTCAATGCAGCAGGACTATTTTGTGACTGATAATTTATCTGGACATATAAAAGTACTTTTCTTACATTCTACAGCACTTTTAAAGAATTTGGAGCCAGTCCTAAAGTTTATCAAATGGCAGATTAGTTTTGTTCTTTATGGAGTTTGCTGAGATCTGCCAATGGTACTCTTGGCTTACCAAGAAATAGTAGGAAAGTTTTTCTTCAGATACCATTTATAAATGCTCCAGCAATTGATCACCTCTTAAAATTCTCAAGCAAGGGATCATCTCTTAGGAATGAGGTCAAGAAGCCTCATTCCACCCTGTGTAAACTTTGAACAAACAATGCTTTTTTGCATGAGAATAAAATGTGTATGCAAAAAAGCTAAATGTGATAACCAAAAGTGAAGACTTGTGCAATTTAAATAAAGTGAACACCCTCCCATACTTACTGAAGAGTTTGACCACACATCCAACTAGCTGGAAAATGACTCAAGGGATACAGATAATTCTGGCAGAGCAGCTGTGAGTGCAGATACTGTATATCAAGTAACATGACAGTAAATTACTGTACTTTAAATATTGCATTCCTTATTAATGAAATAAAAGGGAAAGCCTCTGGTGAGAACAAACTCAACAACTCTAGCTTTATGTCTGATTGTTAGACATTTTCTGTCCTGTGCTTTTTCCGTGAATTCTTAAACAGTTCATCAACATGAAAAACATTGATTCTTAAACAGTTCATCAACATGAAAAACATAGATAATAATACACTTTGAAACAGTTGCTGTGGGCTTCAACTGTTGAGGCTGTTCTGCTCTCATGATGTCCTCAGAAGTGCTTTGACAAGTTTGTGAATAATTATTGCTTTATGATCCATCTTTCTGATTTATGCACTAATGATTATGCACTAATGCAGTCTTCTTAGAATTTGAGACATAGCTGATACAGTGACCATCTCTCTGACATGGCACTCATGCATTTCAGTAAGACAAATAACTTGTGAAATTCTATTCACTGATATTTAGCAGCTGTCCATTACAACAGCATCTTTCTTATTCCATGTAAGAACTTATTCAATTTACTTAAAATAACTTAAAATTATCCTCATTGCCAGATACTAACAGCCCTTCAAGGTTTAGTATTCCATAGCTCCAATACTCTAATATTTTGTCTCTGAAAATAAAGCTTTCTCTTCAGGTTGAATTAAACCACCCAGACTTTGCCATTTTTCCCCGTCCTACCTCTTTTCTTCTACCTAATCTTCAGACCACACACTGGACCCCTTATAGCCTTATCATCCATATTATATCACCCTCATTCATATTCCCCTCTGTGAACAAATACATATAAGTGTTCATATAGATAACGTAAGCTTTTCTGTCATTTTATGCATTTCTTTTTGTACATTTTCAACCATGGCAGCCTTATTCACTCAGCAAAGAGGCCTACAAAATTGTTCAGCATAAGTTGTAATAGGTTAAACCAATGCACTGTCTATTGGCAAGGTGGCATACAGATCCATGAAACTAAAACTTTCAAAAATATATAGCATCTTTTTAACTTTAGCAGGTGAGGACTGTGGTGGGAGTGACAGATACGTTTAAGGTGGAGGTGGGATTACATCAAGGATCAGCTCTGAGCCCTTTCTTATCTGCAGTGATGATGGACAGGTTGACAGATGAGATTAGACAGGAGGCCCCGTGGACTATGATGTTTGCAGATGACATTGTGATATGCAGTGAGAGTAGGGACCAGGTTGAGAAGACCCTGGAGAGGTGGAGATATGCTCTAGAGAGGGGAGGAATGAAGGTCAGCAGGGCTAAAACAGAATATATGTGTGTAAATGAGAGGGAGGATATAGGAATGGTGAGGATGCAGGGAGTAGAGTTAGCAAAGGTGTATGAGTTTAAGTACTTGGGATCAACAGTTCAGAGTAATTGTGAGTGTGGAAGAGAGGTGAAGAAGAGAGTACAGGCAGGGTGGAATGGGTGGAGAAGAGTGTCAGGAGTGATTTGTGATAGACAGGTACCAATAAGAGTGAAAGGGAAGGTCTACAAGAGGGTAGTGAGACCAGCTATGTTATATGGGTTGGAGACGGTAGCATTGACAAAAAGGCAGGAGTCAGACCTGGATGTGGCAGAGTTAAAGATGTTAAGATTTGCACTGGGTGTGACTAGGATGGACAGGATTAGGAATCAGTATATTAGAGGGTCAGCTCAGGTTGGACAGTTTGAAGACAAAGCAAGAGAGGCGAGATTGCGTTGGTTTGGACATGTGCTGAGGAGGGATGCTGGGTATATTGGGAAAAGGATGCTAAGGATGGAGCTGCCAGGTAAGAGGAAAAGAGGAAGGCCTAAGATAAGGTTTATGGATGTGGTGAGAGAGGACATGCAGGCGGTTGGTGTGAAAGAGCATGATGCAGAGGACAGGAAGAAATGGAAATAGATGATCCGCTGTGGCGACCCCTAACGGGAACAGCCGAAAGAAGATGATGAAGAAGATGATGATTAACTTTAGCAGATGTCCTTTCATAGTGAACTCCATATATAAATTTAGATACAGTTCAGCCAGCTCTAGTGATATATATGGATAAAGCTCTGGCTATGATTCAGGCAAGCCAAGTTTGATTAGTGGCTTTGACATTTGCCAGAACTGTCAGAGAGGATGGACACCCTGAGGAAGAGAGGAATGGAGATGGTCAGGGATTGTAGCAGTCCTTTGGAGGAAGGAGTGGGGGAGGTTGCAAACAGACACCAAGCACGTGGTGCAGCAAGTCACCAACTAGCAGTGGCCTTCACTGAGCATATGCAAAAGAGCTTGCACCTGTGTAGAAAAAAGCATTGTGGCTTCTGTGGTGATGCATGTTCCTCCACCTAGGTGTGGGGTTAGGTTAAATAGTAAAACTGTCCTCATTGATGGGTGATGACTAACTGAATGAGACCCCTCCAGATGTCTCTCATTTTAACAGATTTGGGCAGATCTTTGCCACTTTGGAAAAAATAGGCTCAAGTCCAACTTTTGGAGCCTTGATGTTCTACAGGTGCAGGGCAAAAAACACCTAGAAGTAAATCAATAAACAAATAAATACATTTCATTACAGTCCAAATGACTAAATGCTGTATTCATGCAATCAATTCAAAGCATGTTTTAACTGCAAAAAGTCCTGGATGAATTCACTGTACAAAAATGTGATGAAACTACAACTTTTGTTTTACTCCAGTTTCCAAGTTTCTGTAAATCCTGCTGCAGACTGATTCAATGATGTAGCATTACTGATTCTAATTACGGATCATCTATGGTAGAAATGAAAGCGAAGAATGTGAACATTTTATTCATGCAGAGTAGCAGTTGTCAAAGCAAAAAAAAAAAAAAGAAAGAAAAGACAAATTGATACTTACTATGAATCATTCATTAATATGAATCAACAAGAACCTACTAATAAATTAAACAATGGTTTGAGTGTGTCTGCCTGTACAAGTGTTGGGGGTGTTTTTGTTTAGGGATGAGGATCTCTACTGAACTAAGAAACCTTGGGTTTGATCAAAAAGATGTAAGCTAGGAAAACAAAGGAGCTATGTCAAGATATGCATGCTACAGGACACTCAGAAAGACAGTATAGAAACCATATATCATACAAAGGCATACCTCTCAACCTCTTAGCTCAAGAAATCTGGACAAAGTCAAAATAATGGAGGAGGGGTGGGCAATGACCCATAAATATAGACAGATTTTAAATATTGCTCTTAAAGAGTTGACAGAAAAGCAGCTTTTGTATTACCACACATTTTCCAAAGGATATGAAGTCCAAAACTTAATTGTCTGTCACTATTTAGTAACTTCAGTCCTCAGTGAGTTGCCAGAAAACTACAAATTTTATGAGGAACAGACCAAAAATATAAGACAAATCTGCAGTGACCACCACAAAATAAATATGACCTCTGCTTGAGTCATATAACTATACATCTAATGAAAGATAATAGTTTTCTAAGGGTAGAGGTACAATATAATATTACAGTATAAAGAGATGTGTAGGAGCAGCTAACAGTGCCACCATTTGATTTCTAACAAAACATTATTTACATCATTGTTCTGTGTCTCCTGCACTTCTCCAGCCCCTCTCTAGAACCTGATGTATCATGATCCAGACAAACTTTCCTATCTCTAAAGAATTATGGGCCATTGTTTTTTCCTGTTCCCCATCTACAAACTAAAGATATTTTGCATAATGATCCACCAAAAGTAAAAAATGGCCTGAGCAAAAATAGCTCAAATTATGATTACTCAATGATGTACAATGGATGGATAGCATTTTTGATATGTGTTTGCATTACCTGTAGACTGGGAGAGAGAGGAGAGTTTTTTTTTTTTGAAAAACAGATTTGTTGAGCCACAACCAGTATCTATGGCCAACAGGATGGTTACATCTGATTTGACTCCTAAGCAGTCATTTGATGTTGGTGTTGATCATCCTGCTTTTTTGTTTATAATTTGGGGGACTCATTTTACAGTAATGTTGGGGTTGACTTAGAGATATTACTGAGTAAGAGTAAAATGTTAATTTTGAATTTGAATAACCATTCATCCCCATGAGTATATTTCTATGTCCATTTTATTTTATTTCTCCCATTCACCCTTATTCTCCTATTTTTCTACTTCCATCTTGAGGCTATCCAGCTGGCACCCTGACCATCAAAAAGGCTATTGTCAAAGGGCAGATGGTCAGATTTCAATTAAATATGATTTTCAGAGGGATGATTAGGTGACGAAATCATGTATTAGTTTTTCAAAGATTTGGCAGAAGTAAATTAATGTCAAATATGATTGGGCATTTATACAGTATGGTACTGAAAAAGACTGATTATGGATACATCTGAAGATATGTGGGTGGCATTACTGATTGGTGGTTGTTGGGCTGGAGGATGTGGGTATGGAGAGGCAGGGAGAGTGAGTGGAAGATTATTTGGGGTCAGAGGCATGAAGGTGAGATGCAGGAGAGATCTTCTGAGATAGTTACTTCCTTTTCATCATTACTGCTTCTATTGAGAGGTAATTCCTTTGAATTGTAGTTCCACCTAGATGTGTTAGTGACAAATTGGCATGTTTTCTAATAGTGTTTGTGTTTAGGTCGCTCTGTTAAGCAACTACTCGCTAGCTTAAGGAGGCACCTCATGTACCCAATGGTTACAGGAAACCTTTGAAGGCACCTTGTAGTGCATGATGTGTAGTCTGAATACTTGAGTGACTAGGTCTGAATCTGGTCTGGGATTTAATACCACTGGGGGGTCCAGGTTCCCATTTCAATTGTGTCAGCAGGGTGGCCCGCTTTATGCTTTATTTCAGCAGTGCCAGCTTTTTTTTACATTGGGAAGACCTGGATTTTTTGGGACCGATTTATGGAGCATCAATCTGATATTAGATTGAAGAAAAGACAAACGCCTATATAGGGCACATTGAGTCTAATATATAGGCACAAATATATAGTGTATAGCAAGTACTGGTGGAAAATCAGAAATCAGGGTAACCAGCTTGAAGTTCATTTAGACATGCAATGAAATTGCAGTTGAAAAAGGAATTTTTTTAGTTCCAGGCATTAATGATCACCTTAGCAGCATCTTCTGAGGTTAAGGAACAACATTCTGGGGTTAGGTCTGTTAGATAAATTTTAATGTCAATATGTCTATGTATCAATACACTCAATTTATTGTCTTGTAAATGATTTTGTATTTAAAGTCTAATAAAGAAAAAAAACCTAGGTTAATTCGTTGGAAATCTGTTCTGAGTATTTGCCTTCCTGTGGTCTCATTGCTGGTCTGTATTTGTTCTGGTTTTGTATCTTTACTAGTATGGACAAAAATAGCTCAAATTAAACACAATAAATAATACAAAGAAATGAAATAAAATAATACAATTTGTCAACAATCGAGAATTGCGCATGACTGGTCAGTAAAATGCAAGTCTAGTCAACTGTTAGATCATGTCCATTCCTTCAAGTAATTGGAAACCCATGTCTGGAATATTGAAGGAAAAATTAATGGAAGTTGGAAAATGGCCTGGAAGTTCTTCAACTACTTTTATTAGGTCCACTATGAATAACCGCATCTTGTTTGCCTTATGTGATAATGTTACCCCAAAAACATCTTAAACCTAGAGAGGTTGACAGGGCTACTCTGTAGGCCAGAAACATAAATACAATTTGTTTGATCAATGCACCCCCCTGTTATGACTGTTGTACAATATATCAACTCCAAAGTCACACAAAATTAGAGGAGTGGGAGAAAGTGAGGATATCACTCTTCTCCACCATAATAGGATGCTTTAGCTCATCATTCTGCATACAAACTAATTGTCCAGGAGCAAACAGTGTGGCTCCAAATTTAACCCTTAAGGTTTTATGGCAGTAGTAAAAAAAAGTATATTTATATGTCATTTGGAGTAAGGTCTCTGATCAGTTGTTGTGCCTCTAAAAGTAATCAGCATACTTTTTAAGTTATTTTCAGAGTCCGTAGATTCACGCTATAGTCATCTAAATGTGGTAATTACTATAGTTCACTAATGAAAGCTTACAGCCTTCCAACATGAGAGAGAGAGAGGTGACCTTTTCCTGGGTACAGTTCTGTACAACCTTCATTTTATGAATCATTGTTAAGATCTGACATCTCTTTGGAAACTTACGCTTACCTCAGATTAATTACTACTATGTCCACTAATGTTAGGCATCCCCATCTAATTGTACAGTACTGAATATTCTTGATCAATGCTGAAATTGGCCATATTGAATAATTTCCTGCTTGTAGTTGTGAAACCATCAATTTTAAAAAAAAGCTTTTTTCATTAAATGTGCTTATTTAAGTAAGGGGCAGTATGGTGTTACAGACCTGATCTTCCTATCTGTGACTTGAGTTTGTATTTTTGTGTTTTCTGGCCTTGGTTCCCCCTCTTCCTCATCTTGTTTCTCTTTATCTTCTACTTCTACAAATAAGATTTAAATTAATGTAATTTGAACAAATTTGTGCTTCTTACTGAATACTTTACCATTTTTGTATCATTGCTGTCTAGCATATAAGTTTGATTTTTGACTATGTGCTATTAACTGAATATTTTCTATTTTATCCATACAGGGAGTTATCAAGAAAAAATCAACCAGTAAAATACATGGAAACTGTGACTGACTCAAGAGATTAATACTGCATAATTGCTCAGTCATCTGTGAGAAGGAAATAACATAGCTCCTATTGTGTTTATTGAATTACCATCGCAGAGAAAAGCTACACTGTAAGAAATGTGTCACACATAGAAAATGGAAATAACACTAGCATGCACAAAATTGCACCATTTATCTTTCCAGATACTGCTGTTAATTTTCCATTCTAGAAACTTACTCTTTCATATCCATTTTATCAAAAAAATGTATAGTTAGCCCTGCAAAAATACATGGATGGTTGGTGACTTCAAAGCAAAGTGGGAGCTGCAAGGAGCCAACTGAATAGGCAGAGCAAATGGAAAGGGCGGGGTTTTATTGGTCAGGTTCACCTTTTTACATGCACAGATTACTATTTAAACAATTTTCATACGCCACTGTATATTATAGGCATCAGTCTTACTTCTTGCAATATAAGAGTGTAGTTACAGTTGCACTGGGAACAACAAATAAATTTACTGGCCAAATGCAAGAAGTGCTGAAGGCAACAACTCCTCCAGTGCTCCCTGTAATGAAGATGATACTGAGGACTGAGGGAATATTTAACTGATCAAATGCAATAAATACTGCCCAAAGTTGTAGCTTGTTCCAAAAACATTCAATGACAAGAACCTCTAAAATAACCACAACTGCACTGCCCTCAATAATGCTTTTAATCTTTTTTCCCCAACATTAACGCCTAAAGTCTATATTCATTAGTAAAAATACCCCCAAAGTTATCCACAATAACATTCAGTACAGTAAACGTTTTCACTGACAAAATGCAAACAATTATAGCTCAAATTAAAGTATTGCATCTTGTTCCCAACAATATAATTTAAAGGTTGCATCACCTCTTCAATAACTGGAATAACCTTTAGTCCCTCTTATGCAACTGGTGTTGACTGCATTTCATACTCATTGACAGTATGGTGTGGCAGGCACTAAACTTTAGTAACTACTTCATAATGAGAAAATTATACCTTTTTTTTGCTACAAATGGGTAGCAGATGGCATTGTCTAGTGGTATGGCTATTAGCTGTAAATAAACTTCATGAAATAGTCTTCAACTGATTTTCCCAAACTCCATTTGAAAATCTGTGCAACTTTAAACCAGAGGGTGTTCTCAGGCAGTCATTAAACAAGAGATGCTTGCAGCTAGTAGGCTTAGGAGATAAATTAAGAAACAAATGCATTAAAAAGTAAGTAAACGAAATATCATTAACACATTTGCAGTAAGTTGTAGCTCCTTGCTATAGCTCACTAAACCATTGTACTGGGTGTTTATCATCATAAAGGTGTGATAAATAACAAGTTACTAATGTTAGAAAGAAAAAAATACTCAACTTACAAAACCTTTGTCTGAGTACTTGTAGCTTGTATTATAGATGAAAAAGATTTCCTGTATGGAAGCATGGGCAAAACTGCACGATGAAAAAACTCACAAACACAACATCTCACTTAATGACTTGCGAACATATGTCTAGAGCTCAGCATATAAAAAGATCACTAACTGCAGGCAACAGCTTACAACAGTCTAAAAATTCATGGAAGTTTACATGATGTGTTTGAAAAAGTCTCTTGCACCTATTCAATGGAATTGAGTGAGAGGAGTGACCATCTTTTGCCTAGGCCTGGGATAGACTCAGTTGTGGATTGTGTACAACAACAGTAGCAGCAAATGGTAGTAGAAAAAGAATAAATGTTAATCCATTGGCATTGCAGCTGGAGCTAGGCTATCCTTTTTATTTTAAGATGTAGAGGTTATCTTCATCATTTGCACAGGTGATTGTGATCCAACTTGTGGTTACTTCAGCATGCTAAACACTCAGACAATATCACAGATAGTCTATAATTTTTCTGTCTTTTTTTGACTGTTATATCAATTAGACAATTCACTTCCAACACTTTTATGTGTGGATTTACAGAAGGAAAAGGAAAAAAAAAAAAAAAACAGGAATGATTGCCTGCATAACAATGGGAGAAACCTTTTAAAAGACATTTCAGCTGCTTACATTTACTTTCACTATGACTCTTCAAGTAACATCTGTTGGATGTTATAACCAGATGGAAACAACCAATGATTAAACATTTATGCATGGCAGTAAGTCACCCTGGATCTTGCACCCCAAACCTCTCTCTCTCACACACACACACACGAACATATACCATTTCAATAGTTGTACAAACAAAAAGAGAGAATATCCATCCATAAAGGAAATCCCTATGAGTGCACACTTAGAAATGGCTTGGCAGTGGTTTCCTGTGTTAAACAGCAATCAGGCAGTTCATCTTTGCCAAGGTGATTTCAACCAACTGACAAAGAGTAGGGAGGCTGCCACTAAGATATATATATATATATATATATATATATATATATATATATTTTTTTTTTTTTAATTTAGAGTATAGCATTACACATGCCTAGTAGGTGCTTAATAAGCAGTCTAGCGTATGACTTGCATGAGCTGCAATACTGGAAAAATGTTGGTAAATGGCAACCCCCCCCAACATAAATAACATTTATTAATTTGGCATAAAAAATGGAGAAGCTGTTCCTAGCATCACAATAACTCCAGCCACCCCTGTACAAATGAAAGAAACCCTCTTTCCATAAATAACAGAAATAGAATAGAATACCTGGCTTTCTTTCTAATTTGCTTAAATGATTGATTATTGCATACAGTGGCAAACTGGAGCCCAAAGTACATTTTGTGGTATCAGCTTACTGAAATCTGGGCAGTAGCACATGCTCAGAGTATTCATATTTCACAAAACAAAAAACACACAAAGCTGAAACAATAAATCTTTTGCATGGTAAAAACAATAATATCCAAAAACATCATTGTTATGAAAGGGTTTATTCTCTCCTGGCACTCATGATTAACTATTAAAATCAAAACTTCCGCAAGTACGGCTAGTGCAATGGCCAACAAAAGAACTCAAAAATCCAACAAAAAGATAGCCAGCACTACAAAAGTGGAGTCAAGATCAATTTTAATACAAAACAGCCCAAGTTTTAAACTGTATAGAAATGCAGCAAAAATCAAAAAACAATCCAAACCAGTTTCGGCATTAAAGCCTTCATCAGTGAATGCATACAAAGTGAATAACAACCATTATATAGTCACCTGTCTCCTCCAATTATAATTGGGCTTGGATAATTACAAATGTTCATTAAGACCTGGTGGGAATAAAACACCCAGTCTAATAATACAATTATTTTCCTTTTGATTTAATATATTATGCCATTGGGCATCTAGTCAGGATAGGTCCTTATTGTTAAAATATCAACAATGAAATCAGGTGACAAACAACAAGGCTATTAGGTTTATCACCAGTTATGATCACAATACATGTGATTTCATTGACCTAATACAGAGATATTGGAATATTCTGCTTTCAGATATGTCGTGTGATATTCTGATGCCTAGATGCGTATTTACATTTTGTAGGGGCAAAACATTGGGCGTGTTTTTTTAATCACTATAAACACAAAAATAAAAATAAAATTCATGATAGGCATTTGCAGCAGTCTATGATTGATGGGGCTGTACTGGTTGGTTGTGTTCCTTGAGTCACTGCTCTGTTTGCAAATATGCAGCAAAATCTAAACAGTTTACTACTAAAAATACACCCAAAGTTTATGATAGCTATACATTGGTAATTTGTAGTACTGAGTGAGTTATTGACTAAGCTACATGTACCTGCTCTGCCTTCTATATGGGACAAACTTCTCTTCCTTAAGAATGCGAATTCACAACATTTAAGTGACATTAGAAATAAACAAACGTCTAATGCCCTTTACCAACACTCTATTAAACATTCTACTGCACAATTTATGTTTATTACTACTGACAAAGTTGTGGGAGACGGGGGAAATAAAGTCGGTCGGCATAATATATTAAATCAAAAGGAAAATAATTGGATTATTAGACTGGGTGGTTATTCCCACCATATCTTAATGAACATTTGTAATTATCTAACCCCGATTAGAATTGGGGGACAGATAACTATATAATGGTTGTTATTCACTTTGTATGTATTCACTGATAAAGGCTTTAATGCCGAAACTGGTTTGGATTGTTTTTTGATTTTTTGCTGCATTTCTGTGTAGTTTAAAACTTGGGCTGTTTTGCATTAAAATTGATCTGGGCTCATGATTAACTCCCTGGGTTTTATCCTGGTATAAATCCCACAATGACTATCTATTGTATAGATACAACAACATTTCAGCTGCATAAGATATCAGATATATCTGCATAGATGGAAACACCTATCTGTGCATGCTTTATTGTTTTATTTTGTTTTCTTTGTCAAACCATCCTATTTGCTGCATCTGGACTGGGATAATGCTGTAATGTCTAACTGGATCAGCCTGCAATATCTAATAGCAAATCATAAAATAATAGATCAATAATCCTCTTAGTTTCTTAATATTTTTAATATTTCCTTACACTGATATTTCATAGTCCCTATACTCAGATGTATATAAAATCAGGTAGAATTTTAGAAAAAATGTATGTCTTTTCTTGTTTAGTAATAAACCGAATGGGACATCTAAGTATGCAGAATTTCATTTCCATTGAATATTACAGCTGTAGATTATATACTTGGTTTCAGTGCTTGAAGTATTAATGCTTCCTTATTTGCACCAAGACAGAAACAAAGAAGTTACTGCCCACTCTAATGTGACCCTCCATTAAAGGGATTTTTTATTCCTCCAGTCAGTTTGCAGAAAGTGTTATTTATCTTAGTATTACATAAATATGGCTGTTATCATATTAATTTCTTTGAAGACTGTGCTGTCTCGAGAAAAAAAAAGAACAGATGTTTACCCTCTCATGTGGCTATGATATGCTATTCTCCAGCCAGTTTGGCATATTAAGAAGCAATTTTGAGAAACTACAGCATAATATTCAATATATGGAAAAAATACATTCCTTCTGTATCTGTTTATAGCATCATACAGCTACTTACAGTGAGTGAAAAGAAAAGATATCAGGATTACATTATTGTGTGTTCTGCCACCCATATCTGTTAAATGGATTTTCATGTCCAAACTGTTTTGTTGGTGTTTAGAAAAGGTCTGCAACAGACAAGTGGAATGCATTTTGGTGAAATGTGATTCACATAATTTGACTTATTAAACCATGATTTCTTAGAGGTGGTGGTGTGTCTATCTTTCCCACTTGATGAGCAGAGACTCTTCAGACTCTCCCTACTACATATAACATAAACAAGGGCTATAGAGGACATTGTGTTTTTACAGAGGTGCTTTAGGCAGTTGTACATATCTTGCCAAATAGATTTTATGAATTGTGTTTCTCTGAACATTCTTCAATCATTTATGATACACTCATTCAGCAACAACATGATTAGGTTGTTCAAATTTTTTCCTTATAACAATTTATTTATTTATTTATTTATTTATTTATTGGCAGGTGAGGAACAGTTATAGCATGCATCATATCCACAGGAGAACAATTTTTACCAGGATTTTCATTTGTTTCAACTGGTGGAAAGTCTGTTAACTATGGCTCTGCTCTCTTTTCTGTCAGTGACACAATTTGGAAAACATGTTTCAGACAATTTTAAATCAGACTAGACCAGGTTCCCTAGCAATACAAAAACAAAGCGTTTAAATTTCTTTTACTTTAAACCCAAAAGTGTATTGTGATCAGAGCCTATAGTGAAGTGCTTCTAGTTAATGTGGAACATGTCTATATCATGTTGCCTGTATCCTTACCTGCTCATTGGCAATTTAAGGTCCAGCTTTCTGAACCTATACTGCTACTGTTATATTTTTTCAGTCAACTTTATTAAGGGTCTATATTAGAACACCGAAGTTTCAAAACTTCGAGTGTTCTAATATTGACCCATTTTCAGCGAATGCTGAAAATATCGAAGAAACAGAAAACCAAATTTTTTCCTAGGGAAAGAATTTGGTTGTCCAGTTCTGTTGCTTCGGTATTTTCAGCGCTGTGGTGGAAAGTTACGGGTCATGTTCAGGTAAGTGTGCAATTGTGTGGACGTGAGGGTTAGGGTGGGTTAGGTGAGTTAGGGTTAGGGCGTGGGTCAGGTAAGTGTGCGATTGTGTGGACGTGAGGGTTAGGGTGGGGTAGGTGAGTTAGGGTTAGGGCGCGGGTGAGGTGACTGTGCGATAGTGACGGACCTTAGGGTTAGGGTTTGGGTTAAGGTAAGTGGATAGTTAGTGGTGTATGTATAGTTTAGTGTAGGGTTAGGTGTAAGAGTTTAGGTGTATGTGTGTGGATTGCTGTTTGGTGCGCTTTTGTTGTGTGTATGTGTTTTGGAACAGCAATTTTTTTCCCTAGGAAAAAAATTAGCTGTTCCGTATGTTCGATGTTTTCAACTTTTGTTGAATAGGGTTCAATATTACAACACTCAAAGTTTTGAAACTTCAGTGTTCTAATATAGACCCCTTTATTAACTCTTCACAAGATTGTATAATCTGTAAAAAGATTTCCTGTACATATTAACGTTATATTATCTAAAACAAACTCTTAGCAATAGACAGCATTCTATATGAAACAAGCATCATCTAAACAACCTTCAACATAAAAAGAAGAAAAAAAACTATTTTACAATCCAAAATTATCTAACATTTAGGCTTTCAATATGGTGCTACTCTAATACACATTGAGATCAATCAACTCCTAGCTTGTGGGTCTGTGATGAAGTAAATCCTTCCTGGGTTGCCTAAAGAAAATGTGGAGATTAGTGCAAAGTGCAGTTAACTGAATAACAAAGAAAATCATAAGTCAGGGGTTTGAGAACAGAAAGAAAGAAGCAAAAATAAAGTCATGGTGGGCAATGGGAACCTGAAGGAGCAGATTGTACTCTCCAACACAATAGGGATAGAAGTGAAGGAAATGAAACAGACACTTAAAGAAAATCTTTTGTTGCATGAAAAAAAGATTAAAAGAGCTAGACCAAACTTTAAATGATTACTCAACAACAATTCAAGCTATCTTGGAAGAAAATGAGGAAATGTAAGCCAGAGCAGAAATGGCAAAAGCAAGTCTGGACTATGTTGAAACAAAGGTGGCAGATCAGGAAGATAGATCATGCAAAAATAACATTAAATTGATTTGAGTCTGTGGGAGACATGAACTTCAGAAGTGCACAAAGGTGAAACAGACCTTCTTAGTAAATCAATCAGAATTCCAGTGGAAGAAGTAAGAATAGACTGTGCTATGGAGGCTGAGATGAGTACAAACCTGAAACTTAGACAGATAATGCCATACCTGCAAACTTTTTAGTTGCAATCTAGGATGTTGGCTAAGAGCTGGAACCAAAGTAAAAAGTGGGTCTATATTATATCATCGAACACTTAAAAAAGCGAATGCTGATTGATCGACCTAATTTAAGTGAAAGCTTACAATCTCGAACTGTCAGATCAGCGATTTTTTTCCCAGAGCAAAAAAAAATCGCTGATCCAAAACACATACACACAACACAAGCACACCAAACAAACAGAAATCCACACACATACACCTAAAATCTGATACCTAACCCTACACTAAACTATACACACACCACTAACTACCCACTTACCTTAACCCAAACCCTAACTCTAAGGTCAGTCACTATCGCACACTCACCTCACCCACTCCCTAACCCTAACTCAAATCTGCCCTAACCCTCATGTCCACTCAATCGCACACACACCTAACCTGAGCCCTAACCCTAACTCACCTAAATCATCCTAACACTCACATCCACACAATCGCACACTTACCTGAATCCGACCGGTAACTTTAAACCATAACACTGAAAATACCGAAGCAACAGAAACGGACAACCGGATTCTTTCCCTAGGAAAAAATTTGAGTTTCTGCTGCTTCAATATTTTGCAGTTTTGCGAAAATAAGTTCGATCAATCAGCGTTTGCTTTTTTAAGTGTTTGAGGATATAATATAGACCCATAAAAAGTAGATGGCAGGGAATTCAAAGGTATTTATAGACCAATATTTTTTCCTATTAAACAAGAAAAAGGGGCAAAGCTTTTATATCCATGATAAAGCTCTGTAAGCAGAAGGGGGTTCACTAGAAAATGCTGTACCCTGCAGCTATGCAAATTTTTCTACAAAGAACAGCTTAAATATTCATGGATCCAGAGGGTGCATTTGCTATACTCTATGAACCATTAAGCATATGTGAACCATATGACATCAGTGATGGAGGAAATAGAGACAGATTGGACAGGGGAGGAGTGGAAGGCCAATGAGCTACAGGAACAAGGAGTAGAAAAAAAGACTTATTCCCTTTATTCAGGTGCCAACAGAAACTGAGAGTGGTAATCATTCAGTCTTCAAGGAAAAGGACTGAACAATGGGAATGACGTTAGTCACGTACAGTAATTGGGGGTGTTTTTTGTTATTGGACAATATGGACAGATTGGACTGAAATGAATAATGTTAAATTTATTGTTGTAGATATGTAAATGCATTGTGGTCAGGGAGCCCTAGTGTGCATGAACTTAACAAGAAATGTAATAAGCTGCTCACGTTAAGAAGAGGGTAATAAGACACCAAAAGGAGTATAGAGCACAGCAAGCCAGCAGGGTGAAAATCGACACATGTAGGGATAAGTTATGGATTTAAAAATTGCAAAGGAACATGGGAATTTTAATACAGTTGAGCATAGGAATAGAAGCCATAAATAGAAAGTAAATATTTGTAGGATAAATGTGAAATTAAAGTTCTATTTTTCATTTTAGTAAGAAGACGACAAATTTATTATAAAGGGTTTGGCAGAAACCTAATTCTTAAACATAACATTAAAGTTGAGTTATGACATGTGAATGCCTTTAAGGAAGGGGAGGGGCATCAGCTGAGTAATGATGTTGATCAAATATTAGTTATGTAATGCAACTGTGAATCATCTCATATTGTATGGCAATGGCTAGAGTATTGTTTTTTTTCTGTTGTCTGTGTTTAATGCAAAAGAGCAATTATTGATAAAGTTAACTGGTGGGAGAAGGAGTGCTGAGGATATGTTGTATCATATGAGGCTATTAGTAAACAGCTGTACCAAAATAATTTAGAGTGAATGAGAAGGTGGAAGCAAAGTAAGAAAAACTGTAGATGTAGACGTATGCACAGCAATTCTTTTTAAGGGGAAGAGTTGATTAAGTCTAAGAAAATGGAGGGTAAAATAAATAAAACATGGGTCATTGAAAGAAACAAGAGAGACAGAAGAACACCAATGATGTAAGAAATTATGAGTGAGAGTGAAATTAAAATGTGGGAAGACGAGGATGTTCTGAATGGGGGGGGGGTCTTTCAGATACCTTAAATAAATATAGCACTGTTATGGTTATACTAGAACAAACTGGTGAAAAACAAAAAAAACAAAGATCCAAAATGAATTGACCACAAGCCCAAAAAGATGAAGTATGTAAATATTTAATACAAAGAGCTTTTCATCACCAAAAATACACTAACGCCATCAGATACCATCGAAGTTACAAATTTATTTTTAAAACCTTGTTCAATAGACACATGATAATAATAACCAATCAGCCAACAACAATATATGCATCACCACTGGAATTAAAGTGACAACACAAGAAAAATGTTATTTTAAAAAAAAATTTAAGTAAACTCTGTGTATCAACTTACAAAGCAAGACAATGCCATTACAGTAGTAACAAACATTATGAATACATAAAGCTTTGTAACATCAATTTAAACTAAAACCAAATGGTTTATTAGAAAATAAAAATAAAAAAATAAAAATAATAATTAGTACCCAGTGAAGTCTTAAACATATTATTATTATTATTATTATAATTTCATCTGTTCAAACTTTTCAGCTTAAGAAGACAAGAAATAGTGCATGCTTCATTCAAGCCTGGGTTGCAGAAGGCATTCAGCCTAGTTGTCTAATCAATTCACGTTCCTCTAAGAGCAGTCCCTTATGTCCACCTCTAACGTCAGTTTGCATCTGGTCAATAGCTTTAAACTTAAATCTATGCCCCCCAGTTAAATGGGAGTGTTTAGCCAATGTTTGTTTCTATCTGGAGCATATATGTGTTTGTAAACTCTATCACAGAGCCTGTGTTCCGTTTTACCAACGTAAAACGCCATACATGATTGGCATTTGGCCTTATACACAACAAATTTAGAGTCACTGTTTAATTTGTGGGCAAGATTAAAGCTCATATCATTAATCATAAAGGACCTTCCTACTTCTACATGTTGGCACATCCTACATGTGCCACAGGTATACATGCCTTTCAACCTGCTGGAATCAATTGGCACCTTACTCTCCAAAAGGTTTTTAAGATTAATGCCCTTTGTAAAAATTAAAATTGGTTTGTTACCCAATTTTTTAACAAGAAAATTGTCATTATTTATTTATTTTTATTTATTTATTTTACATTTGTTAACCGGGCTAGTCTAACTGGATATATTTCCATTTTCAGTAGAGGCCCGGGGAGAAAAGCTCCAGCAATTATAGAATTACAACATTACAAATTAAAAATTTAAAATTTAAAGAATTAAAAGTAGAAATTAACAGAAAAATTATAATAAAAATACAACAAGGACTTGTGCTTAGAGATAGAAAGTATGCTGTACAACCAGTATTAATAAGATAGAGAAAGAAGTTAGTTAATTAAGAGTAATTAATCTACTAGAGAGAGTTTATTGGCATATAAATTTGGGAGTATCAGTTAGTCTATTTTACTAGGAATTAGTATGTAAAAAATGCATTAGGAGTGTTAGTAATTTAAGTGAGAATAGTAGGAATTCGAAATTTAGGGAGCTATACTTAGTAAAGGGAAATGGTTAGTCAGGCTTACTACAGGGGCATAACCAGTGTGTTTGGAGGTGTTTTTTGAGGTTGTGTTTAAAGAGAGGCAAGGAAGAAAGTAATGTTAGTTCATTGGGCAGTAGGTTCCAGTGTTTTCCCACTGTGTTACAAAAAAGAGAGTCTCCAGCCAGGTTATTAGACTTGCCTATGCAAGCAAGCAGTTTCTTAGAGGAGCGCAGGGAATTCAGATTTTTGTAAGGCTGGATGAGATTGGAAAGAATAGGAGTGCTGTTGGGTTGGTAGAAAATCTTGTGGGCAATGGTGAGTTGGGGTAGTATCAGCTGGTTTTGAAGTTCAAGCCAGCCTAGTTGCCTTAGATTCAGACAGTGGTAAGTTCTAAAGATGTTGCCAGTGGCAAATCTGGCAATGGAATTATAGGAATTTGCTAGCTTGGTAAGATTATTTTTCTTTAGGTTAGTATATATGGGTGAAGCGTACAGAAGTGTAGAGATTAAGTGTGAGTGAGCAATTGTGGTTCTGGCTATAGGAGTTAGGAAAGGTTTGATCTTATAAAAGGAGCCTATTTTTCTGTTGACAGTTTTAATAGTATTATTTATGTGGCTATCAAAAGTCAGGTTATTGTCAATAGTTATTCCTAGCAGTTTAGTGGTTGTGTCAGGGAGTATAATAGTACCATTATTGGAAAAAACAGAGAAGTTTATGTGTGCGGATTTGTTTGTGGGTGTAAAGAGAAGGAACTTTGTTTTTTTAGCATTGAGAAGGAGGCATCTATTTGTAAACCATGTTTCTACTATGTTAAATACTTTCTGGGTTAGAGAATGTAGTTCTGAGGGGGAGTTTGCTGTGCATACTAGCGTAGAATCATCTGCATATTGTATGCAGGTGGCTTGGGGGATTGCTGTGTGGAGTTCATTGATAAATAGTGAAAAGAGAAGTGGTCCTAGAATAGAGCCTTGAGGGACACCGAGGGTAACTGGCTGAAGGGATGATATGTTGTTTTGCCAGAGAACTGCTTGTTGCCTATTGCTCAGATAAGACCTAAACCATTTAATAGTCTGACAGTCAAAGGAGAGGGACTTTAGAATATTGATGAGAAGGGCATGGTTGACCATGTCAAAAGCTTTAGAGAGGTCGATAAAGAGAGCAGATGAGAGGTTATTGTTATTGTGGTTTCTATTAATGGTATCTATAAAAGATAGCAGGGCAGTTGTGGTACTGTGTGATGGCCTAAAGCCATGTTGACAGTTAGCTAGAATGTTGTGTTGAGATAAATGATGTAGTAGTTGTTGGTGCATGCATTTTTCCATTATTTTGGCTAAAGGAGATAATAGTGCTATTGGCCTGTAATTAGAGTAATCATTTGAATTGCCACCTTTATGTAGGGGAATAATATGGGAGATTTTCCAAATGTCTGGAATGGTTCCTTCTGTAAAGGTTCTGTTAATGAGGATGGATACAGGGTATGCAATTATCATAGCTGCTTTTTGCAAGTATTCTGATGGTATTTGGTCAGCAGAAGGTGTGCAGGGCTTAAGTTTCTGGATGAGTTTACAGATGAGAGTAGTAGAGATAGGTTGCAGTTTAAATGTTGGTAGTGGAGGTAATGTTGTGGCGTGAAGGCTTGAGTTGTCTGGGATTATCTGACTGGCTAGTGTTTGTATGGTCTCTGTGAAGAAAGTATTAAATGTATTGGCTGTTTGTAGGGGGGTATTAGGATCTGCCTCAAGAGGGGTAGGTGTATGAGAGTGTCCAGGGGACAGGAGTTTGTTTATGCTAGACCAAAATTTTTGGGGATTGTTTTGATGGGTTTGTTGTAGTTTACAGTAATAGTTCTTTTTATCTGTAAGTATTGCCTTTTTTGTATTATTTCTTAGTTGCCTAAAATTTTGTTGATCAGAGATAGTTTTGTTAGCCCTCCATTTAGCCCAAGATTAATTCCTTAGTGGAATTTTTTGCCTGGTTTCTTTGGAAAGCCAGGGGGCTGGTTTGGATTTCATTCGGATCGACCGTTTAGGTGCATGTTTATCAAGAATGGATAAAAAAGTAGAGTTTAGATATTTTATAGCCTCTTCAAGTGGTATAGTTTTTAAAGGGTACCAGTTACAGGCACTAAGTTCATTTTGTAATGATTCTGGGCTAAAGTGTTTATTGGACCGCGCAATCCTAAAAGTGGGGGGTTTAGGCAGGTCATGTTTTTGTCTTATGATGTAGGTCAACATATGATCACTTAAATCATCTGGGAGAGTGCCTACCTTATAAGCTTGCTCCTGTCTATTCATTAGTATCCAGTCTAAGGTAGTCTCTTTTTTGTTTGGTTTATTAATTCTGGTCGTGGAGGTGATAGTTTGATTAAAGCTATGCAGGTTAATGTGAGAAGTGGGGTTATCTGTAAGACTTTTTTCCAGTCAGTATTAAAATCACCTAGTATTATTGTTTCTTGGGGGTAAGTTGAGGATGCCCAGTTTAATAAAGCTTCAATTGTGCTGATATTATTACCGGGAGGTAGGTAGATACAGATGAGGTATAAAGCTTTGTTAGGGTTGATTTGAAGTTTGGTGACTAGGACTTCGGCATTACTATCCTGAGGAGGGTTATATGGGAGTGTGGAGATGTGAAATCCATCTTTAAATATAACTGCTAAACCCCCTCCCTTACATTTTATTCGGTCTTCTCTAATGATATTTTAGCCTTGGGGGATAATTTCATTGTCTTTGGTTCCTGGTTTCAACCAAGTTTCTGTCAGGCAAAGGATATCAAAGGAGTGAATATCTAGAAGAGCATGGAGATGAGCTACTTTATTGTTAAGGCTACGGATGTTTAGATGTCTTATTAGGAGTGAGTTGGGGAGTTTAGACTGGGCTATTAGGGTAGTAGTATTGACAGGGCCAGGGTTTGGGTGGATGTCACCATCTAGTAAGGAGAGATTGAGAGGTTTTGTTGCTGCATTGTATTTTAGGTAAAGTAGATATTTATCTCTTTTTATAGTATGATTATTATATTTAGAGTGGGAGACTCTGTGGAATTTGGGTAGTAGATAGCTGGGAATGGAAGTGATATTAGTGTGACTGCAAGTGAGTATGGATGTGTGAATTGCTGTTTGTTTTAGAGAGCAGTTGAAATGGTAATATTGCAGTTTTTCGAAAAAAGTGAGGAGGTAAGTGGAGGTAAGGATAGTAGGAAGTATAGCTAGGAATATTAGTTTGGTTAAGGTAGTCGAAGCCATTTTCACTGAGATTGAGATTAGGAAGTGTTAAATGGGAAGGGTTAAAATTTGTGAATAGTGGAAGTAAGTAGTGGAAGTAGATAAGGAGGGTGTAGAGAGGAGGGAGTTAGTTCCTGTTAGGCAGTAGAAGAGGGCTATGGTAATGTAGTCAAAGTAGTGGTGTATTGTAATAGGGAATGAGTAAGGGTGTGTCTGATTAGTTTAAATGGAGGTATGTGTGATTGGGTGGAAGTTGAGGAGGGAGTGGCTAAATAAGTATAAGTGTAGGACCACTGGGGGTGGGTGAGATTTGGGGGTAGGGTAGGGTAGGGGAGCGGAGTGAGCCTGTAGGGCGAATGGAGCGGGTAGACACAAGGAAGAAGACAGCAGGACAGTGAGAGGAAACAATCAGTCAGGATAAAGGTAAGTACGGAGGGAGCTAGGTAGGAAGGTTAAAGTGACTGTAGATGTATGCATGAGGGAACAGACAAGTATCGATAACTGGCTGGAGGGTAGGACCGATAGTAAGTAGCGAAAGAGGAGTGGTGTTATATTGAGATGTTATAGTAAGTTGGAAGGAGAGATGGAAGGGAGGTAGTAATTGGTGAATATTGCCATCTAGTGGCCAATCTCTGTAGTAATGGGGAGAGGAAGCACTAAAACAATGAAATAGATGAGTAGGCAGTCCAGATATAAGGAAGAAAAAAGGCCAGGTGAGGTAGGAAAAGGGGATTTCCAGTCATGAGGGTATGGGGTAAGCTGCTGTGTGTTCAGGCCGTAATCCTACACTAACACCAGGAAAGTGGTAGAGCAAAATTCACAAGCAGAGTAACATCAGTTATAGCAGCATATTACATACTTTCTTTCACCCTTTTAGTTCACTTCTGTGAGAAAGGTAGGACTTCTCTTGTATGGTGGCAGGCAGAGAGGGAAGGCAATAAGCCTTAAGAGTGGCCTTGAAAATCCAGTAGGGCTGGGCCAGTACACCAGTTTATCTGGGTAAGTAGGGTTGTAGTGTTTCTTTCACCCTTTTAGTTCACTTCTGTGAGAAAGGTAGGACTTCTCTTGTATGGTGGCAGGCAGAGAGGGAAGGCAATAAGCCTTAAGAGTGGCCTTGAAAATCCAGTAGGGCTGGGCCAGTACACCAGTTTATCTGGGTAAGTAAGGCTGTAGTGTTTCTTTCACCCTTTTAGTTCACTTCTGTGAGAAAGGTAGGACTTCTCTTGTATGGTGGCAAGCAGAGAGGGAAGGCAATAAGCCTTAAGAGTGGCCTTGAAAATCCAGTAGGGCTGGGCCAGTACACCAGTTTATCTGGGTAAGTAGGGTTGTAGTGTTTCTTTCACCCATTTAGTTCACTTCTGTGAGAAAGGTAGGACTTCTCTTGTATGGTGGCAGGCAGAGAGGGAAGGCAATAAGCCTTAAGAGTGGCCTTGAAAATCCAGTAGGGCTGGGCCAGTACACCACTTTATCTGGGTAAGTAGGGTTGTAGTGTTTCTTTCATCCTTTTAGTTCACTTCTGTGAGAAAGGTAGGACTTCTCTTGTATGGTGGCAGGCAGAGAGGGAAGGCAATAAGCCTTAAGAGTGGCCTTGAAAATCCAGTAGGGCTGGGTCAGTACACCAGTTTATCTGGGTAAGTAGGGTTGTAGTGTTTCTTTCACCCTTTTAGTTCACTTCTGTGAGAAAGGTAGGACTTCTCTTGTATGGTGGCAGGCAGAGAGGGAAGGCAATAAGCCTTAAGAGTGGCCTTGAAAATCCAGTAGGGCTGGGCCAGTACACCAGTTTATCTGGGTAAGTAGGGTTGTAGTGTTTCTTTCACCCTTTTAGTTCACTTCTGTGAGAAAGGTAGGACTTCTCTTGTATGGTGGCAGGCAGAGAGGGAAGGCAATAAGCCTTAAGAGTGGCCTTGAAAATCCAGTAGGGCTGGGCCAGTACACCAGTTTATCTGGGTAAGTAGGGTTGTAGTGTTTCTTTCACCCTTTTAGTTCACTTCTGTGAGAAAGGTAGGACTTCTCGTGTATGGTGGTCTTGAGAAGTCTTCTTCCTTATTTTGATTTTGCGGGTTTTTCCGTTTTCTTAGGAAGTAGGACCGACTGGATATTGGGAAGCACTCCACCTTGTGCAATAGTGACACCTCCCAACAATTTGTTCAGCTCTTCATTATTTCGGACAGCCAATTGCAGATGCCTAGGAATAATGCAATTTTTCTTATTATCTCGAGCTGCATTACCAGCCAACTCTAGAATTTCTGCAGTTAGATATTCAAGTACCACTGCCAAATAGACAGGTGCTCCAGCCCCGACCCGTTCAGCGTAATTGCCCTTTCTGAGCAGTCTGTGGACACGACCCACCAAGAACTGCAGTCCAGCTCGTGATGAACGAGTCTTAGCCTTTGCACGGGCCTTGCCGCCTGTCTTTCCACCACGTCCAGACATCGCGCTGATTAACACCTCCAAATATTATCAGTTCCCAATTTTTAAATAAAATACATCTCACTCTAGAACTGTCTTTACAGTAAGTTGTTATGAAACTGATTCTATAGTTAGACATTGGGTTGTCATTCCTTACGTCCAACTGTTGATCCAAACTGTGGGTCAAGGTGTTATTAGGTGAACCACTGAAAAGGGAACTGAAAGTATGAGTACAAAGTATAGGTTTGATTCCCCCTTGATTCCTTTTGTGTTGTACTTCATCAACTAACGAATTAATTAAATCAATAGGGTAACCTCGCTGTTCAAACATATTACTGAGTAGGTTACACTCATTGATGAAATTGGTGTTGAGGGAAACCATTTTGGCCACCCTAATCAGTTGACCCTTAACAATGGAACGTTTTTGTGCTAAGGGATGGCTGCTAGTGAAATGAAGGAAAGAATTACTGTAAGTTTTCTTCCTGAAGATTTTTGACACTAGTCTCTTGTTGTCCTCATCTTTAGTCAAACTAATATCAAGATAGTCAATTGACTTAGTACTGAAATTAGATGTAAATTCTAAAAAGTGAGTAGTATGGTTTAAGTAATTAACAAGTGACTGTGCCTTGGATGCATTCCCTCTGAATACTTTGAAAATGTCATCCAAAAAGCGGGTGTAATAAACAAGGTAAATCATTTGTGGAGAGTTATTAAAGATAAACTTTCTTTCTCAATATGCCATGACTAGGTTGGTCAGACTGGCCCCACATGGCGAACCCATAGCAACTCCCCTCTTTTGTAAGTAAAACTCTTTGTCAAAGATAAAATAGTTATTGGTGATGATTATATCTATGAGTTGCTCTATTAAATGGATCTCAGTCACAGGTGCCCCTTTACTTATTAACAATAAATTCACCCATTCAACTGCTTCAAGATGAGGGATAGAAGTATAAACGTCTTTGACATCGATCGTTAAAAAATTATTCTCAGTGTCAAAGTCCATATTATTCATTTTCTGCAAAAAAAGCCAAGAATACTTGCACACTTGAGTTTCAGATTTCAAATACTACTGTAAGATAGTATCTACCACCTAAGCACAAGGATAAGTAATGGGCCCTCTGCCATCAATGAGAGGTCTCATAGGTGGATAAGCCTGGTCTTTGTGAATCTTGGAAATACCAAACATGACAGGTGTTTTAGGACATAAAGTTGTCATGTAGTTGTCAGTATCAATATCAATCTTGGCTTCTATAAATAGATTCATGTATGGCATTTTACATTGGTAAAACAGAACACAGGCTCCATGATAGAGTTTACGAACACATATATGCCCTAGATAGAAACAAACTTGATAACGCATTGGCTAAACACTCCCATTTAACTAGGGGGAATAGATTTAAGTTTAAAGCTATTGATAAGATACAAACTGACATTAGATGTGGACATAAGGGACTGCTCTTAGAGGAACATGAATTGATTTGGCAACTAAGGCTGAGTGCCTTCTGCAACCTAGGCTTGAATGAAGCATGCAATATTTCTTGCCTTCTCAACCTGAAAAGTTTGAACAGATTAAATTATTATAATAATAATACATGTTTAAGCCTTCACTGGGTACTAATTATTATTTTTATTTTCTAATAAACCATTTGGTTTTAGTTTAAATTGATTTTACAAATTTTTATGTATTCATAATGTTTGTTAGTACTGTAATGTCATTATCTTGCTTTGTAAGTTGATACACAGTGTTTACTTATTTTTTAAAAAAAAATAAAATTTTTCTTGTGTTGTCACTTTAATTCTAGTGGTGATGCATTTACTTTTTATTGGTTGATTGGTTATTATTATTATGTGATTATTGAACAAGGTTTTAAAAAGAATTTTGTAACTTGGATGGTATCTGATGAAGTTGCTGTATTTTTGGTGACGAAAAGCACTTCGTATTAAATATTTACATATTTCATCTTTTTGAGCTTGTGGTCAATTCGTTTTGGATCTTTGTTTTTTTGTTTTTCACCAGCTTGTTATAGTGTGTCGTTTATGGTGTCTGGTGGACCTAACAGCCCTACTAGTCCGGACCTTTTTGGTGTATCTCAACCACAGATGGACTCAACGAACATTACAGCTTTATTAAACGCTTTGGCAAAGCGTGTGGATTTGATTGCTACTTGTTTAGATTTAGACGAGTCACAACTAACTCAACGGAGTGTACCTCAGTTAAACAACGCTCCACTGCTAGCTTCGCAGAATGGACACTTTATGCGTGCTTCCAACCAACAAAGTTTGAATTCTAATCTTATTGAGAGTGGTTCCTCTTCTGTGCTGATTCCTTTGGCCCAACAGCTGCGGACACTAATGCGCACACAAGCATTGATAGTGGGAATGGAAATACAGCAACAAGTTTTACGGGGTTTATTGAGGCTCTGGTTTTCAGTGTTTGGTTGAATGATACAACAAAACTTTCAACAGGCTTCAAACAGAACCATCCGGCCAACAACACAGACAATTCTCAGGTTAGTCAGTATTCATTACCTGACAAACTGAAAATTTTTGACAAAAAGCTTTTGCGTTTACTTCAAGGAATGCCTAGATAAATGGGTGGTTCAGAAGGGGTTGCTTTTCCACCAATACCCCACAGGTTTAATAGCGGACTCATTATTCCACCTTGAACTTAATTCCTTGTTTGATCAACAAGGGTTTGACCTCATGCAGCTTATGGTAAAACACTATACCACCCAGATAGAGGCATTATCTATGGAGGTCTCAGATTTAAATGTAGAGATTATGGCTAACATAGACTCCTTTAGATATAAATATGACTATGACAGAACTTTTGTTAGTATTGATCAATTATTGGAAAGGTTAAGGAACAACAAAATTAAGAAAATGAAGCTAAATCTTTCAGCTTATAACAATGGGTCTGCATACCCTAGACCCTTGACAGCGCAAATATGGTCAATTAATGGTGACAACCACTCCACCCAACAAGAGACTACTAACCTTGTTTCTTCAGCGGTGAGCGGGGAGGAGAGTCCAGACATGAGCACTGTTAGATGGAGTGAATGCATCCGTAACTTCAATAATACATGCCCAGTCACAAACCAACAAGAGGGCAGTGGGAATAATGATAACCAACATTTTCACAAAGGGAAGCAGTCTGGTGCTATCCCAAAGAGGCAATACCCTCAAAACCAAAGGGCCAAACAGTGCAACAACAAACGGAGACGTTAGCACAGGGTGAAAACCCTAGACTAAATATTGTGAAAAATTCTGTAGGGGACTTTAGCATCTTTAACTACTCTACATTAAACATCGACCCTGTGCTTTTTATCTAGGGGCAATACTTTTGTGCCTAGTAGATGTATGAATATTGTGCAAACTATTTTGGACTTGAAATGTTTTGTTAGGAAATTTAACCTAAATGTTTTACTTGGGAATACCGTAGTTAAGGATCAGCCTCTCAGGGTCTCTAGTACATATAACCCCCCACTCCATCCCACTTTGAGTATATTTGAGAACATATGTGAATTAGATCAGAGGCATTTGGTATCTTCTCATAATCTTGTCAACAATAGACAGCATGGTAAAGACAATGTCTCTTACGAGGAAGACCTAGCGTTACAAATGTTGAGACGTGCACAAGTCAGGGCTGTTAAGCCCGATAAAGGTGGGGGGGTTAGTTATATTCGATCTGACTGATTATAACACAAGAATTTACACGGTCTTGAACAGTGACACATACTCTAAAGTTTCATTGAATGAAATGAATATAGCTTATAACCGCATTAGAGGCTACTTGAACTATCTATTTATAGAAGCCAAGACTGATATTGATACTTACAACTACATGACAACTTTATGTCCTAAAACACCTGTCATGTTTGGTATTCCCAAGATACACAAAGACCTAGCTAATCCACCTATGAGACCTCTCACTGATGGCAGAGGGTCCATTACTTATCCTTGTGCTAAGGTGGTAGATACTATCTTACAGAAGTATTTGAAATCTGAAACTCAAATGTGCAAGGATTCTTGGACTTTTTTTGCAGAAAATTAATGATATGGACTTTGACACTGAGAATAATTTTTTTAACAATCGATGTCAAAGACCTTTATACTTCTATCCCTCATGTTGAAGCAGTTGAATGGGTAAGTTTATTGTTAAAAAATAAAGCGGCACCTGTGACTGAGATCCATTTAATAGAAGAACTCATAGATATAATCCTCACCAATAACTATTTTATCTTTGACAAAGAGTTCTACTTACAAAAGAGGGGAGTTGCTATGGGTTCGCCATGTGGGGCCAGTCTGACCAACCTAGTCATGGCATATTGGGAAAGAAAGTTTATCTTTAATAACTCTCCACACATGATGAATCTTGTTTATTACACCCGCTTTTTGGATGACATTTTCATTGTATTCAGAGGGAATGCGTCCCAGGCACAATCACTTGTTAATTACTTAAACCATGCTACTCACTTTTTAGAATTTATATCTATATCTAATTTCAGTACTAAGTCAATTGACTAACTTGATATTAGTTTGACTAAAGACAAGGACAGCAAGAGACTAGTGTCAAAAATCTTCAGGAAAAAAACTTACAGTAATTCTTTCCTTCATTTCACTAGTAGCCATTCCTTAGCACAAAAACGTTCCATTGTTAAGGGTCAACTGATTAAGGCGGCTAAAATGGTTTCCCTCAACACTGCTTTCATCAATGAGTGTAACCTACTCAGTAATATTTCAACAGTTGAACGTAAGGAATGATAACCCAATGTCTAACTATAGAATCAGTTTCATAACAACTTACTGTAAAGACAGTTCTGGGGTGAGATGTATTTTATTTAAAAATTGGGAACTGATCAGTAACAACAATTTTCTTGTTAAAAAATTGGGTAACAAACCAATTTTAATTTTTAGAAAGGGCACTAATCTTAAAAACCTTTTGGAGAGTAAGGTGCCAATTGATTCCAGCAGGTTGAAAGGCATGTATACCTTTGGCACACGTAGGATGTGCCAACATGTAGAAGTGGGAAGGTCCTTTATGATTAATTATATGAACTTTAATCTTGCCCAAAAATTAAACTGTGACTCTAAATTTGTTGTGTATATGGCCAAATGCCAATCATGTATGGCATTTCACATTGGTAAAATGGAACGCAGGCACCGTGATAGAGTTTACGAACACATATATGCCCTAGATAGAAACAAACTTGATAACACATTGGCTAAACACTCCCATTTAACTGGGGGGCATAGATTTAAGTTTAAAGCTATTGACAAGATACAAACTGACATTAGAGGTGGACATAAGAGTCTGCTCTTAGAAGAACGTGAATTGATTTGGCAACTAAGGCTGAATGCCTTCTGCAACCCAGGCTTGAATGAAGCATGCAATATTTCTTGTCTTCTCAAGCTGAAAAGTTTGAACAGATGAAATTATTATAATAATAATTTATGTTTAAGCCTTCACTGGGTACTAATTATTATTTTATTTTTTATTTTTATTTATATTTTCTAATTAACCATTTGGTTTTAGTTTAAATTGATTTTACAAATTTTTATGTATTCATAATGTTTGTTACTACTGTAACGGCATTATCTTGCTTTGTAAGTTGATACACAGAGTTTGCTTATTTTTTTTTTTTAAATAACATTTTTGCTGTGTTGTCACTTTAATTCCAGTGGTGATACATATATTTTTTGTTAGTTGATTGGTTATTATTATCATGTGACTATTGAACAAGGTTTTAAAAAGAATTTTGTAACTTGGATGGTATCTAATGAATTTACTGTATTTTTGGTGACGAAAAGCGCTTCGTATTAAATATTTACATATTTCATTTTTTTGGGCTTGTGGTCAATTCATTTTGGATCTACTGTTATGGTTATGACAGAAAAGGGGGAAAGAGGAACAGTTGCATAGTTTAATAGATGACATACTTCCAAGTGTAGTTATATTAAAGGATCTTTATACTAGAGAATTGTTATCAGATTCTGGAGAAAAATGGAAATCTGGTGAGAATAATTATGACAGTAAGTAATAGGCTATTACAAAGAGATGGAAGACACAGGAACCCCTAAGGATAGAGGAAGTACATCAGTAAATGCATTGTTTAACAATTAATGAAAATTAGACTTGTGGAGGTGAGGGGAGTGGGTATAGAATACAATGGAGCCCATGAGAGAAGAGAAAAAAAAAAAGCCTAGAGATGGGGATGGCATTTAAATTATGAATAGACTAGCATAGCAAAAATATGTTAAGATAGGATGGCCCACACAGAAGTAAAGGGAGATGGACAATTAGGAGGAGTTATGGGAATGAAGGGGGTTCATTAATTATTTGCTCCTTTAAATATGTATATGGAACAAAATCGAGACTGGAGAAGGACAGCTTGGATATGTTGAAGCAACACCTCACCATATGCTTGCGCTTGTAATACTTTCTTTTCTACCATAAAAGAGTGATGTTTTAGTTTTCTGTATAGTTGAGAATATGTAATGGTGTAAGCTTATATAAGAGTTTAACTTGGAAATGTAGTCAAATATGAATACAAGTGATTGATTGTTGCATGTTATTATAGTAAAAAGGAAAGTCAGCCGAAGTTTGCGTTCTTCTGGCAAAGACCTTCCATATATATCAAAACCAAATAACTCTGCAGACTGTTCCCTCTACTCCCTTCAAGTGTCAAAAACCTTGAACTCAATCCCACTAATAGTAAGACAGGACTGCTCACTGAGGTCATTTCAAACCACAGCTGAAGTCTCACTTATTCATCTCCTGCCTCTGCAAATGTGCTGTGCGAGATTAAAACATTACTCCCCTTTGACCTCAGCTCTGCTGACCTCCCTCCATATCCTTCTCATCTCTATAGTGTTACTCACTCTATTCCCCCTTTTGTTACACTCCTTCATCCTCAAACACACTCGTCTTCCATTTCTTACCTCTAGCTCTCTCACCACTTTACCTTTCAAAAGATATATTGTTTTCTGATTAAAATAACAACAGATATGATTGTCTGAATATTTTATCAAATTTAAAATGCAGTTCTCCCTCTTTTGAAAAATGCTATAAAGTATATCATTGCCTTTCAAATGTTATTGTCACTCTGTCTATTACTGTTGTTTGAACATTGCACCTTTTCTCCCTGGGTCTCTGCTGGGAATGGGTCCTGTGCCCAGTAGTACTTTCCCAGTAAAATCAATAAATAAATAAAATAAAGTGACTTGCACTATACCCAGCTATGTACTACTAGGCTGGCCCTTGGCAAATGTGATCATCTGCCACCCAGTCAGTTGCTGCCCACTTAAGTTCACTTCGTTCTGGGTTTACCCACTATTTTTCTCTTCTTGGTTCTCTGAGGCATTTCTATGGATTCTGCAAGTGTTACTTCAGTGACTGACCAAGATACTTTAACTTTGGTTGGGAGCTACAACATATTACAAAGTATGATAGAGTGTGCACAGTAACCTCATTTTAATGTATGTCTTTGTGCTAGATTAAGGCCCATCTATCTGCATATACATTGATGTTGTCACCGTAATCTCATGCTTATTGTTGATTCTGGGCCCAGTATTCTGCTAATAAAGTGCTCATTTAATACACAACTGTCATTCAGTATTGCTCAAGGAATCTGTTATATGCTCCTTTACACTGATAATGTTTACTAACCTCTTAGCCAGTAACGGTTCTGCGTCATGTCTGTTTTTTTTTTGATTTGTAGGATGAGCCCAATGGTATCTTTTCCTGCAAAAAAAAAAATAAAAAAATGCACAACTCGGACTGTAGGACAACATCTGATGAAGTCATTTTTTACTGATGAAAGTGCTTAACAACTGGATTTAGAGCTTTTTTATTGTAGTGTAATAAACTGATGTTGTCCTACAGTCTGAGTGGTGCGATGTTTTATTGTTTTGGTGGTTTTTTCCCACAAGCACACCATTTCACATTTCATTGTATCCTTTCCTGCACTTAAATGATCTATTCATTTCTCACTAGCAAAGATGAATCAGGTGGTAGGGAGTGGGCCGTCTGCACCTTCTGTGAACTGTCCTGTCCTCACCCCCTCCGCAGCTTACAATGCAAGCTCCTTATAACTGCCTCAGGAGGTGAATGCCACCTTCTGTGTATGAGCAACCTCATAGTCAAGTGACACTCTGCTTGTAACAAGGGCACACTAGGTTCCTAATGCTACAGTGATACACTTGCATTCCTGTAGGTGTCACCAGTGCAGTGATCCATGCTGCCTTCCACCTCCCAAGATGTAGGACCTGGTATTGGCCACTCACCCCCCCCCCACACACACACACACACCGATTCACTCCAGCTCTCTTGCCAATAGCAAACACTAGTCATCCTGGGTACAGCCAGGGGTTTATTATGACTGGTTAAAAGACTTGCCTAATGCAGTTTTTCCAATTGTGTGTGAGGATCTTCTAGTTTCTGCCACATTGCTTTTTAGGGCCATGTGCTCAGCTTCTACATTGATGCTGCTATCCTAAGCCCATAATCTGCTGGATCATTCTAAACTCTGTTCTCCTACCATGTCAGTGTGACACAGCTACAAAATGTGAGCATAATCTCTAAACTCTAGATCAACTTCAGGCTTGTACAGAAAATAACGATTGAGTTGCAAATACTAGTAACCTACAAACACTCATAATGGTGTAAGTCAGGACATATGAAATACATTGTTTAAGAAGATCATTCATCATGCTGCTAGAAATGTTAAAAATGAGTTTAGACAATTATGTCCCAAGTGTTCTGTCATAGAAGTAATGTCAATAATAGATAAAAAGAATGCAAAAATAAAAGCATAGTATTGAGTTACTGTTAAATATCCATCTATCTATTCATCCCCTCATACTTGCGTCCATAAATTAGGGCTATAGAGGGGAGATATGCATACTCAGCAAACACCGAGCACAAGGCAGAAACCAGCCCTATACAAAATTACTGTCCATTACAGACCACACACATTCACACATCCATATATGTACACACTTATGGCAAGTTTATTATCACCAGTATACCTGCTATCATGTATTGTGGAGAACCGGAGGAAATCAAAGTCCTCAGCAAACCCCAGAACTTAATAGGGCAAAACATACAAACCCTACACAGATATCACAACAAACAAAACTCAAATTGTGGACCAAAATTTATGTCACAACAAACAAGACTCAAAATGTGGACCAAAATATAAAAGACACATTATTAACATTCTCAGCACTGACCACCTGTAAATATTTAGTTATGATTTTGCAGTAGTAAGATCCTCATCTGCCAGGTGATGTGTTATATGTCAGTTTCATTTTCTAAATATTATGAATATCAAATAAAAACGATCTGAAAATTCTTTGTGTTTTCTGTAGTAAGCTTCAAATGAAGGAGCTTTTCTGGAAGAAAACTGTGCCAAAGCAGTATTTTTTGTATAAAGATACTGTGCATTTCTTCATGTTTCTTTCCCCTTTTTAACTACAGTTACACAGATATTCTTTCAGCATCATTTGTTTCTTCATTGAACATCAACAATCACCACAACTGATAAAATCTACATTTAGCAATTATTGTGAAATGCTTGTTCTCCTTTGTCATTAGTGCACAGCAATCTGTTCTGCCATTTTGTCAGAGAACAACACATTGTGCACAAGGCTGTTACCCTTCAGTACTGGAACATCCTAAAGAACACATGCAGTTTCTCTCTGTCAAGGCTGGTCTAAGCAATAAAATGCACATTATGTATTTTGTCACACTCATGCATTTTGTCACACTACTTCCTTGGTTAAAGGCTTATAAAATGTAATAGCTGTCTGTTATCATGATGTGCAGTGCTGTTTCATGTCTTAAGACTTGTTGCATTTCTTTTTTCCCTCTTAGACTCTCTCTCTTTACCATGACATTCATCAGCAATGGTAATCACTTTATATTTTGGGAAGAAGAATCCATTCCTGAACTCTACATAATGCCCTGTGAAAATATGTAAGATTTATAATAAATGCTATATCCTGCTCCCAAATCCCTTCTGGACAACTATTAGCTGACTGCTGGTTACTTGTATAGTTCCTCTTACAGATGAAAAAAAAAAAAAAAAAAAACACTCATCCAAGCAGCCGTCTAGAATTCTGCTCTAGTTTTCACCTATCTGCCTTCCTAATCCTCTCTGAATGTAAGACTCTCATTCTTAATATAATTTTGGCAGTTCCCAAGAATAACAATGGACTTATTATCAGAGACCTTAACATAAATGCCTTGGGCAACTGTTCTAATGACATGACTAAATTCTTAGCTGACTGTGAGCTCATCCATCTAACTGCAGAACCAACATCACCCAGGCATTCCATTTTTGATCTTACAAATACTGCCTTTCAATTGTCTCCTCCATAAACATTGCCCCCCAAGAAACATCTTTATTAAATTATCACGTGTGACACAGGCAAGCTTACATTTATATAAATAAAAACAAACCATACTGACACAATTCCAGTTGCAAACATTATACATTACAAACGATGTTGCCATAATTGTAGTTGCAAACATTCTACATCACTTATAATCTGTCATTGTCAGTCAAACATTATATAGCTCCCTCAAGTTCAGCCTTCTTTTAAGCTTCATTCCTCTGCATGTATTGTTCCCATGATTCCGATTTTCCTATGTAATTTACTCCTACCCCTTTCTAAAGATCCTAATTCCAGTTGTGTTATCTCTGTTACTAAATTTGTGACTTCTAGTAAAGCTGGGGCTAGACTTTGATTTCCATTTTCTAGTAATTGCTTTTTTTTTTTTTGCAGCCACCATAATTAGACTCAGCGAGGGCTTACTATGTCTAGGCAATTCCAATTCTGTATCATAGCTCAAAAACATAATTTCCTTAGTTACATCAATCCACTCACCCATTATCTCTAACAGAGCAGTCTGCAGGGAATCTTTAAGCCTGCCAACTCATTACACTCCCAGAAAATATGTTCCCAGTTACCTCTTTCTTCGCCATCACACCTCCAACATTTGCTGTCTACCCGAGGAAAAATTCTTTGGAGTTAACATGGGGTATAAATATACCTTTGTAAACACTTCCAAGCAAAGATCCTAAATCTTCTAGACTTTGTTGAATATTTGGGGGACATACATATATCCCCCATTGTTCCTTTGTGAATTGCTTATTCAGTTTCTCTTCCCAATCCTTTCTAACCCCCTCCTCCTCAGTAGTTCAGAAATCTTTCTACCAGCTCATCTAATTTCCAAAAGGATCTCCACTACAACCAAAGAAGTCCAACACCTCCCCCACACACACACTTACTGCCATGTGGGTGGGGGGAGCATACCCCCCCCCAAGTTAACATACTAACTCCTTAATTAGATAACTCTGTTGAAAAGGCAAAACATAGTTTCTCTCATTTGGGTTCTTAGTGAAACAGATACTTTGTGCCCACAGAAGTTACCTTTGTGGAGTTGTCATATTCTCATAGCTTCATGATATTCCAGTCATACAAGGATGGGTAGAGAAACTACAGCTGTTAATGGTAGAGAAGGAGGAGGAGGCTTTTGAAGAGTGTAAGACTTTAGATTACAGCTCCAAGAATGGATAGGTCAGACGGAGGAAGGTATCCAGCTGGATACTGACAGAATGGAAGTACAAAGCCAGAGAAACTGACCAATGATAATTGCAAATAGGAATACAAAAACTTCCGTCTATCATGCTGGAAGGTAAGAGCAGTAGGTAACAGGCTTGAAGTGGAGGAACTGACTTGTCTGAGGGAGAATCAAGCATGGACCAGATGAGCTGAATTCTGAGCCCTTACATCTGTTTGGTTAGTATTAAATTGGCTATTGAGGCAGTGCCTGTGAACTAGATGAAAGCAAGTGATGTACCCTGGTATAACAGGCTCAAGGGGAAATATGGGGAATTATTGGGTACTGTAACAGTGGCTTGGCAAGTCCATCATCCCACAGGGCAGATTATAATATGTTCTTGTTGAGAAAAGCTTGCCAAACATGATCCAATCTTAATTTATAAGAGAGGTGATTAGGAAAGACTAAAAAAGGGGATTTTCTGACTTCATCTCCCACAGCTTGTTTCTTGGATGGTAAAATGTTTAGGGGCAGGTCTAAGGTCATAATCCAGAACAAATTTCTGTAGAGTGGTAGGATGCAAAAGGCTACTGCTGGGTCAGTTCACTGTCTCTTCAGGCATCTGAGGGAATACAGATCAATTCAGTCACTTAGTAGATGTAACGATAATGAGACGGGAAAGCTTCAGAAAAATATCTGGAAAGGCAGAGAAGGCGAATTTGTCATAGTTGAGGCTCACTAAAGACAAACGTAGAGTACATTATTTGGACCACCGCATTTACATACAAAGGAAGGGGTACACAAGAGCACCAGGATGAAGGTTAGGGTGGATATGGCCTTCTGTACTGCACTGTCTGGAGATGTTTGACAGCACACAGAGAACCATCCTCCTGGGCTGTTAATGAAGTGGTGATCATAGGAGCAGACTGTGATGTGCATGCCACAAGAGGAGCCTTTTCCAGAAAGTTTCTGGCTGCTGGTCTAGCAGATCCATCACCAACTTCCTGCAAATGACATATTCCTGACCCTCAGCAGGGTCACTGGAGGGAACAAGGGCACTCCTTGTTAGTGAAGCATCACAGGGGCAAAACAGGTGTCCTCTGGGTTAACTCCAGCTGCACTTACCTTGTTCATGACATAATAGTGCATGCATATAGGTTATGTTTTAAATGAACATGTTGGTAACAGATTAAAATGTATATGAGTCATAGTATTGTATGAATGATTAGTGAGAATCCAGTAGTCATGCCATATAATGGCATACCAGAGAACAAAAGACCACATAAGTCAAATAATGCTGACACAACAGAAAACAAATTACAAACCTAATATAAGAAAAGTGTTTTTGCAGCAGGTGGATAATCTGCTGTGCTCCCACTACCTGGGGGTTTGATCTCCATGTACACTCTCCTACTTAAACATATTAACATCAAGACTGCACAAATATGAAGAAAAGAAAACAGCATAAAATGGATTGCTTCTCCTGTTATGATCTTGCAAGAAGCTGACTGTCCCCATTACAAGAAAAACAAATCATCAATGTAATGTAAATAAACTGTCCATTTGTTGGCAAACTCTGAACTAAGCAAGTATTTCCTTTCCCACATAAGCATAATGATGTTTGCAAACACTGGGGCTCAAATGGCCCCCATAGCAATGCCTTTCATCTGTAGGAAATACTGCCCTTCAAAGTAGACAAAATTGTTTTTCAATAACTCCATAAGGGTCACTAATGTTGCCACTTCACTATTAGTGAACATTTTACTGTCAAACAAAAACTCCTCAAACCACTCCAGACCGGTGATGTGTGGAATAACATTTTACAAATTAGTAACATCCACTGTCAAAAAACTCACATTATCATGAAATATTACACCATTCAGTTTATCCAGAAAATGCCAGGAGTCTATGCAGATATGCTTTTCTCCTTTTAATATATTTTTGAGAGCAAAATCAATGTATTTTCCCAAAGTGTGGGTTTTTGAGCCAGCTGCACTCACAATTGGTCTCATAGGAGGGTTGTAATAACTCTTATGTATCTTCTGAATTCCAAATATACTAGGGACTTTTGGATGTTTGTTAACAAGAAATTCCAGTTGACCAAGGTCCAGTTGCCCTTGGTCACAAAGATCTTGTAAAACCACATCTATCCTATAATAGGACAAGTTAACAAAATGCTGTGAAACCTCTTCATATGTGGTTTCATCAAACAGTCATAAATTCATTCTTTCTACATAGTCTTGCTTACACATAACTTATCGGGTTTTATGACTCTAATTGTCCTGTCCTTACAAATGTCTGAAAGCAGTTTCCTTTCAGCTTCAGTTAAATTGTCATAATTATTTTCACTTTGGTGACTCAACAGAGCTCTGAAGTCAAATTCACAAATTTTCTCAAACAATGTAAGACAGAAATGTACAGGGGGGCTAGTATATGCTTTTCCTATGTAAACTAGAACACTGTTCAGAAACATTAACATTGTTGAAAAGTAATTTAAAATTCAAGTTTCTAATAAACAACTTAAGGTCCAAGACCAAATTAACAATATTAGAGCATTTTGCTGGCACAAAACTAAGTCCTTTGCTGAATAAATCTGCAGCTGTTTCATCAAACACATGACCAGAAAAGTTATATAGTGTAAAATCAGCTTTTTTGTTTTGAACACATACCAAATTGGCTTCTGAGGCAAAGACATCCAATTTAACAGCTGCCTGAAAGTCCAAAGGCCCAAAATCAACAGTTCCAGGAGAAAAATGTAACAAACATTCCCTTAGTTCCTCTGGTTGTTCCTCCTGTTTCTTCTCCGGTTGTGTGAATGTTGTGGTGGCCCCAAGGGCCTGGAATTGGAAGTCTGAGCATTGTTCCCCACTCATTGTTGGTTCTGCAGCCTCTCTGACCTGTGTGGAAAGTCTCGCCCTAAAGGGAATTGCTGGTTCACTTCCTCTGTTAAATCTACACCTTCCTCATCGCCACTATTGGCTGAATTGGATTGATGGACAGCATTAGGGGCAGGATTAGGTCTAGGATATGCAGTACCTGAAATGTTAGCTTCCTTGTCCCTTTTTAACTTTTTTTCTTTTCAGATTTTAACCTCAGCAACTATTTTGTTAGTTGTCAAAAAGACATCCTTGTAAACTGAAAAAGAGGAGTCAAACAACAAATTATTGTGCAGAACTTTGTCAAGTTCAACAATCTCTGCCTGCAGAGTCTCTATAGATCTGTTGTTAAACTTAATAAAAGTTTCCATAAGTTCAAACCCCTGATGATCAAACAAATCCAGCAGTTTTTTGTGCATAGGTGAATCAGCTATTAGCATTGTTGGAAACATCCAACGTTTTAGCCCTTTCGGCACCACCTTGCTCCTGATGCACTCCACAAAATATAAATTTTCCAATCTCCAGTTTCCTACAATTAATCATTTTTCTTTCCAGACACATAAGTGATTGATTGAAAGTCTGGACCTCAGCTATAGAGCCTGAGTTCCCATTAAATACCATATCCTGCTTCAACCAATCTTGAATGTTAAAGTTGTTGTTAGCCCTCACTAGTACAAAGGACACACTGTGTTCCAGGCTTGCTCATCTTTTGGTGGTATTAGTCTTTTCTGTTCTGGTTCCTGGTAAATCACTGTCATTCAGAAATGACCTTCATACACATCAGTTACAGCCGCTATATTGACTATGCACATCTCATTGGCTCAGACATCTGTGATTAAAAAGATGTCCACAGTAAAGTATTCTAACTTGCATCACAAAAATCTATATTAGGACTGCAAAACCAGATTAATGGCTGTAACTTGATTGTGGCATGAAAGCAAGACATTTTTCATCCATACACAGGCCCTAAGCTCAGTGATTATAGCCAGCTGATTATATACACATCAGATGTCTAATGAGATAAAAATAATGGCTATGGTAATGTATTTCACTTTTCACTCAAACAGTAGCCTCTTCTGTATGGAGATATGCATGAATGGGCTTACCTTCATTGAAGGTTGTGAGTCAGGGCCGGCAACTCGGCATGTAAAAATCTACTGCCAATCATTAGCGGACTGGAGTTCCGCTGTGGCGACCCCTAACCGGGAAAAGCCGAAAGACCCAACAACTCAAACAGTAGCCATAGTAAAGCATTCCAGCTTGAATGACATGGGCATGCATTAGTCCTGCAAATACATTATAATGACTGTTTATCTTTCACAGACAAAAAGAGGGTTAGTCATTTTTATCAGTAGGTGGTTCTTTTTCCTGGCAGTTATAGCCACTTTGACTGTGTACACCTCATACATCTGAAGGTGATAACTAATGGCTGCAGTACACATTTCAGCTTGGTTTTCATTAACAGTAACAATTAAATATTCAGCTTAACAAAAATGCATGACACATATGGTCATAGGTGTTTACTAGACTAATCAGGGACTTGGGAGGTGAAACATTTACAACCAGGGCCTTGGGAGATGAACCATTTACAAGTTGGCTGTGTCCATTAGAGACATAGGTGCCAAACCAAGGATGAATTTCCTGTTCCCCATCGAGTTGTCCAAGTTATGCTTGTATTGAGTTAGGGAGAAACTCTGCTTCACATAGATGGGAAGCCTGTTCTAGAAACAGGGTAGTCTCAGGGATACATACCTCTCTCCAGCAGGTCCTATTTACATCACAGGCAATGTTTAAGTCATTAGAATGGGTAATTCTGGTGCTGTTTGTTTTGTGTATATGCAGGAGGTCCATCAGAGTGGGATATGACAATGCCCTGAGCGCCAGGCAGAGATCTTCTCTCAAAAGCCTATATGAGACAGAATACAGGGATAGGGCCTTGAGGCGGTCTACACAGGACATTTTACTTATGCCCTGTATTATTTTAGTGAGGAACCTCTGTGGACATTCTAATTGTTGGTTATGCCTGGTTAGGTATATACCAAAGGGGGCCAGTGTACTCAATGATAGGTCTGATTAATGACAAACGCAAAGGAACAATGGCTTCCTTGCACCTAGATGCCACACCTTTGTTTATAAGTTATGCAACATAGAATGATCTCCTCACTACTGTCAATGAATGATGGCCAAAGGCTAGATTACTGTCTGTGTCCCTAAGTCTCTGACTACTGGGTCAACTCTTTGGGGTGTGTTGTCAATATGATACTTACCAGGGGTGGATGACTTCCTGAAGGACATTATTATGCATTTTGTGGTATTTAGTTTCAGTCTATGGCTCTTACACCATTTGTTTGTCTGTGTTAGCCCTTCCTGGAGATCATGTCAGTGTGGGATTCAATGACACCTCCTAAGCTGCAATCCACTGCAAATTTGTCAGCCAGATACCATTGACTTTGGCCTTGAATTCAGAGAAGTAAATGCCGAAATGGAGCAGTCCAACGACAGATCCCTGAGGGACTCCACTTGTGACTGGCCTTTTTGTGGAGGTGGACTCCCCCATTCTAACTTCATGGGTCCTGTCTGTGAGCCAGTTGCCTATCCACTGGGTGACATATGCATTTGTACCTAACCTCTTGAGTTTGTCAACAATGCCCGGATGGGGTATTGTGTCAAATGCCTTGGCTAGGCCAAGGTAGGCAGTGTGGGCCATTTTGCCCTCATCCATTGCTTTGGTGACCTTCTCAAAAATGTCCACCAGGCTGTGTAGGTATGACCTGCCCTTGACGAAAGCAAACTGGGTTGGGTCCAGTGTCTGGAGGTTTACTATCACTGTTGATCATTTCTATGATAATTCTTTCCATGGTTTTACATACAAGACTTGTGAGACTTGTAGGTCTGTAGTTTCCAGGGTCTGTAGATGATGCCATTTGTCAGAAGGGATGCCTGTCACTGTTCTCCATTCATGAGACACAAAGCCTGTTTGGAGGCTGCAATTACATAGCAGTTTCAGAGGGACTGATAGGTTATATTTCATGCTATGTAGAAGGCATCCTGGGATATTGTCTGGGCCCATTGATGCAGTGTTCTTGACCTTAGAGAGAGCATTAAGGTCCTGTTCCCTAGTGATAGCAAGGAGAGTTATATTTGGCATTTCCTGGAAGAAGGTTGCGGGGAGGGGTAAAGTTGGAGCTGAATTTATCAGCCAGTAGGTTCGCTATATTTTCTGGTTATGTAAAGGTGGTTCCATTTACAATGAGCTCTGCATGAAATTTTGTATTGTCTTTGAGGTTGTGGACATAGCTAAAGAATGCCTTGTGGTTGTCCTTGGCCTGAGAGGCCAAATTTACCTCAAATTTGGCTTTTGTAGACTTTATTTGTCCTTTGAGCTGTTTGTTTTGTTTGAGAGTGCTTTTATCCTGCTGGGTGCTGCACCTCCTAATTTCTGCTATGATTTTCTTCCTTCTGTTATACAGACTATTTATTACTTTTGCGATTCCACCAGGGTGGCTTGTTTTTTGAGTTAGTTATGTACTTCTTCATGGGGGGTGGGGTTACAGCTGCCTCTATGCAGCTATTAGCATGCTTGTACAAAGTTTCTATGAACAGTTCTGCATAAGTGTTTAAGGGTTTATGGGGGCTTGAAATTTTGCCAGCTTATCACTTAATAGCAGGAAATTAGCCTTAGAGTTGTTACTGACTATTACAGGTTTAGATGAGAGTCCAGGTTTTAGTTTTACTTCAAATGAGACCATTTTGTGGTTTGACCTTAACAATGAAGACATTACAGAAGGGATGTGCAGCACTGTCCCATATTAGTGAGGACCAGATCCAGTATGGTTGCACCCCTAGTGGGTGTATTTATACTCTGGTCCAGGGAGTTTGTGTTTACAAAATCCAGGAATGCTGTGCGTGTATGTTTGCTGGTATATAGGATTCACAGTTAATAGTTGACTAATTAAAGATACCCATGAATATAGTATTGAGTTGGAAGGTGAGCGCTTCCAATAAGTTTAAATACATGGTATGAGTCTTTGGGATAATACATGGAGACGTATAGCTTGCCAGAAAGCGGTATTGGGTTTTGCCTATGGTGATTTGAACATGGAGCAGCTCAAGTGCATTGTCTTTTTTGACCAGCCTTGAGTTCAAGTTTTGATGTAAATCGAGACACCTCCAACTTTAGTACCTGCCTGTGTAGTAGTTGGTCTAATTGTGTGGAAGGCATTATAACCTTGCACTGTTAGTGTGCTCTCCGTGACATTAAACTATGTCTCAGTGACCGCACAGACATCAGCATTCTATTGGATGAAGAGAGCTACTAGGGAGTGGAGTTTTTTTGTTTAGACTCCTAACAGTGAGCAGTAATACCTTTAGATTTTCTTGGTTTTGATTTGCTATGTCAGAAGTACTTTCAGTTTGGCATTGCCTAAAAAGCCACTATGGGGGAAGACTATGTTTTAGCTAAAATTTGAAAGCCTAGAAGGTATTAGGTGCAGACCATTCCTGGCAAAGCAGTGTAGTCTGTTGATCATCTCCTTCCATGCTGACACATACTGTACCCTCTTAGAATGACACCAGAAACTAAGCCAACCTTTAAACCAGTCATCTTTTGTTCATAATGTGGCATCATCCCTGTAGAAGGTAAAATGCTGCTCAGTGCTAGACTCATACCACCCTGAGGCACATATTCCATTGATGTCTGTCTTCATATAGTCTAGGAGGTACATCTCAGACCAGTTACACCCACATGGACTATGACTGAGACATACTGGTACGTGTGGTCCAGTGACCTGAGTGAATGCATAATGTGGCAGATCCTAGCCCCTGATAAGCAACTGACTGTGACTTTCTCCTTACTCAGCCTGGTGAGATGGACATCAGTGTGTCTCACAATGGAGTCTTCAATGATCAAAATGGATTGTGTGGTGGCTTGCCTTATGGGCTTAGAAGTAGAGGCTTCATGAGATGTGGCTCTATGTATTGATATAGGTGTTTTGAAAGAGTGCATTTATTTGGAGCAGTTGAGGATATTTTATTATGATGACTTTGTCTAGGGGGTCTTTGGGGTTTAAGGAGGCTACATTTAAGTGCCTCAGCATATGTGGATCTATATGTCTACTTTGAATTTTGTGTGGTGGGTGTCTGGGAAAATTCTGTCTGACTCACAAGAGACACGGTGGTGGTCTATTTCCTAGTTTTAATATGCAATTAAAAACAGAATACAAGTAAAATGCAGTGTAAAGAAAACAGATCACACTATACAAAATAGAAGGCAATAAATTAATCCCAAATACAAGAGATCAAAAACAATGTAAAATGATAATAATTGTGTATACCTCATTTTTTATCTAATGACTTGATTTCACACCAAGAAAATCCACAATAAACTACTGCAACTTGCTTCTGACATTAGTCTTACAAAATTAGAATAATGACTTCATCATGAGCAAATAGCAGGTTCAAGTTGTTTTTACCTACAGAAAACCCTCATGTCCAGCAAACATCGACACTTTGCTGACTGTGCATATCTCAGATGTGTGATGTAAAAATAATGGCCACATTAATGCATTTCAACATTATTTCACAAAACAATAGTCAGCATAAGGTATTCCAACTTACTTCCCACACATGTACATTAGTCTTGTATAGTGAGATTAATGACTACTTAACCTGAGCAAACTACAGCATCATCAGTCACTTTCATCCAGAGACAGTAATATTTACAGACAATTTCCTGTGTACACTTCAGTATCTGGCTGTGATAAAAAGATAGCCAAAACATTGCATTTCAATTTGCTTTATGTAAGCTGTATCCACAGTACATATTTCCAATTCCTGCTGAAAGACACATACATCACAATTCCCTGTGATACCCCCTGCCCCTACACAAACAAACACATGCTCACTCCAAAACACTCATATATACATGTGCTAAATAATTACATCCACTTTTGGCACTGTACATCTTGGATGACTGTGATCAATTGAATGAATAAATGCATATGTAATGGCCAATATAAGCTCATCAATGTGAGATGCATAATTTAGAAAGGATTAAACTCCATTAACACACAATTTGTTTGTGTCTTTCGGCTTTTCCTGGTTAGGGGTCATCCGCTAATGATTGGCAGTAAAGTTTTACATGCTGGCTTGCCGGGCCTAACGCACAACCTTCAATGAAGGAATGCCCATTCACGCATGTCGCCACACAGAAGACGCTCTAACTGAGAATCGAATGGGCAATGTCTAACTGTGAGGCGACAACGCTACCGCAGCACCACCACCGCAGTATTAACACACAATATTAAGTATTAAAAAAAATAATTACCATCCTACCATACAAACAGCTTTCTGTTGGATTGTGGGTGGTAATTTTTAAAATTATTAGATAGAGCTTGTCCAGTGCTTGCAGTCCTGTCCACAGTTCACTTTATATTTTACCACTGATTTTTAGCTGCTTTAGGCATCAGTCATACAAGGCAGGCTGAGTCAAATGGAGAGGCTGCTACCTGCTTCTAGCAACTGAAACAGCTATGTTATGAACATTGTACTAACCTAAAAAGGTAGGAGGGCTTCTAATAAGTTTCTTCTGTATAGGGGCATAGGCATAAATGTTGGGTTGTTTTAAATATAGCCCAGATGAGTTAGCTAACGTTTTTGCCATAGGTTCAGAGTCATAGATTTATACTAGGCTAATAACCATAGGGTCATTACAAGCCTATTCATGTAACCCATCCCAGTTTTGTCCCTGAGTTCCTTGGTTGCATGTATGATTGGGTATGTTAGTAAACAGGTAGCTAAGGGTTATGTTTGTGGTAAGTATGTTAGTTGGGGATTAGTTTACTTAATGTTGACCTCTGTCCAACAAAGGCATGGGGGCCAGACTGGGGGAGTGGATTTTTATTTCCTATCCAGTAATCAATGTTCCTTTTCAATAGGGTCAGGGATGAACTCAGCTTCAGAAATTGGAAATCCATGCATGCACTGTGAATGCAGAGTTCTAAGTATCAAAGAAGGAATGTTGACTATTTTAAGAAATACAATTAAAAACAGAACAATTTTACTTTTGAAGGGCTGCAGTCCAGGACCTCAAGCCTTCCTGCTTTAACATATAGCAATTCGTTATCTTTTCTTGTCTTCTAGAGTTACTGGCCCAGTCTTGTGTATGCCCTGTCACACTTAATGGCTATGAGACAATCTAATCCTGATTTAATTCTCTGAGCTCTGAAGGATAAAGGTTGAAATGTTATCAGAACACTGGCATATGGAGTAACAGAAATGTTTTGGATGTACATTTTGTTCATTAATAGCCTGAGATTTCTTTTAAAAAAGGCAATATTTCTTTTCAGATTTTGGTAGAAGCCAATTGAACAGCCATGTTATTTCTATTTATTTATTGTATTTATTGACATTTCATTACCAGGATAGTCCAACAGGGTAGAAGCCCATTTTCAACAGAGGCCCAGGGAGAAAATCTCCAAATTGTTCCCACCCTCAGGTCAATTTCTAATTGAGAGCAATCCTTTTATAGCCAGAACAAAGCAATTAACAAATAGATGCACGTAAAACAGGTTGGCTGTCATTTCTGAGAATAAGTAACTGGTATATGCAGTATAGTCTACTGGTCAAGTTAAAGTGGCCAACTTAGTAAGAGATCTTTAGAGTGCACGGACTATTTCAGATATTTTCAGTCACAGACCAGGCATGTATGCAACTGATTAAAGTTAAATTCTAGTTGACAGAATCTACAGACTAGTCTTCCTTTCCAATTGTAGAGTCTTTACTACACAGCCAAGTGAATTAACTTCTTGTTTTTTCTGCTGCTGTTACATCAAAATTTCTTTCTAGGGAGACCAGAAGCAGAGAGTGTTTTGAGTTAAGGAACTCTGTCTACCTGTCATTAAAGTTCTCTGATATGATGGTATCTTTGCAGTGATTTTTATGTATGTTTCCAATAACTTGCAGACTGGGCACATGTTCTCTTTGATTATGACCTGCCTAGATATCCTGGGTTTAGTTATTTATCAGATGCTGGTGACCTTTATTTGTTCAGGCTGTCTCTCCATCTGTTCTTGAGAATGATTTGATTTCACCCATCAACATGTTTTCCTTTGATTCCACTATCTTGATAATTTTCATCCTTTATTTTACCCTTTTTTTTGTAAAGTTTATAAGAATATAGAGTGTCTGCAAGTTGAATTCTTTCTAACAGTTTATGGACTACTGAACTCCTAGCCCATTTGTTTACACTTTCCCCACTATTAAGACTGTCATCATACTTGACATGTGGTGATAGATCATTGTATGAAGTTACAAGGTAGTGGTCTGACTTTATTTCCCTGCCATTTTTTTGAAAGTGGTGAGCACAGTAACCTGACTATTTCCATTTAGTTATAGTGTAGCCTTTATTCCACAGACTTAGACTGGCTTGCCTCCTGTCTTTATTGAAATGCTAGGGCATGCCAGAGCAGTATTAGGATTTAACCCTTGTAGTCCTTTTCCTCTGCAGACTGGAGTGCCCTTAATGCTCAGTTCTTGTCATATTGTTTACCATGATTATAATGTCCACAGGTGATCTTAACAGAAGGAGGCAGTCAAGTTACCTCTGTCATGCTAATGACACAGCATTATGTCTGTTCTTGGGAGGAAGTATATGGCTTCATATCCTGAGATTGTAAGTGCCCATCATTTAGTTGGTTGATGCTTAACACTTTTAAGACTGACTCTGTGTTGTCCATGCTGCAATGGAAGATTGTGATAGTCCTTTGCAGTCACCTTACTTCATACATCCCATATACCAGATAGGGAAATTCTAACCCATGGTTATAAGATCCTTAGACATGACAGGGCTCATAAAGAAGGTGGCTGCATAGCTGCAATCTATAAAAATACTACTAGACTAGAAAGACTTCAAATCAACCCCCAGACCTCTTGAATTCTGAAATTCTAATCACCTACCTTCAACTAAACTCCAGCAAACACATCATTGTAATAGCTATTTATATAGCTCCAGGAAATGACCCAGACATTATTGAACACCTTATTTGTTGGTGTCACTCAAATTTTAGTCAAGAAACAATAATAATGGAAGATTTCAACATGAACTGGTAAGCCTGCTCCTCAGAAAAATCCCTCTAATTGTATTAAACTCCATGGATTCTGTCACATTATACAATCCCCTACCAGATTTGACAAACATAGCAAAAAAGAATCAATCCTAGACTGGACACTTACAAACAAGCCCTCTCTCTGTCACCAATATGGCTGGCTCCCTGGCAGGCTAAGTAATTACCTACCCACCTACCTTCTTAGGCACTACATTTGTCCTACTAAAAACATCATTTACAAACTTGTCTGCAACAAAAGATATTTCTCTACTGAAGTCTTCAAATACCTCCTGAAACAATGGGACTGGTCCCCTTTCAAATATCTGCACCTTGACTCTGCTGTTCAGTATTTCGGTGACAAATTCCTCAATATCCTAAACAACCTAGCTGCCCTCAGAAAGACCCCTTCTAACTGCAAGAACATATCATGCCTTACCAATGACACCAAGCAGCTCCTCAAACAGAGAGAGAGAGAGAGAGAGAGAGAGAGAGAGAGAGAGACAGCCTGGTACCTATACTACAAGACCAAAAATCAAAACACCCTTCTTACCTACAGTTAATTATGCAACCTTGGCAAAAAACAAATCAGGCACAACAAAAGGTTATACTATACAATGATGCAACAAAAACACCAAAACAATTCCCAACAATTTTGGGGTGCCATCAAACAACTACTAAAGCCTGTACATATCATACTCTCAGCTCCAACCACAAATAATTCTACAGATAGCATTGCCTCAATTTAATTCACATTTTATCAACTCTATACTCTCCCTAGCAAAGAACAATAGTAAGACCCTCTACTATTATAATTTAATTCACATTTTATCAACTCTATACTCTCCCTAGCAAAGAACAATAGTAAGACCCTCTATCTATTCCTAAGGAATTAGACAGAACCCTCCATTGCTTTTCAATCAAACCAATTCAAACTAATACCATCAAAAAACTTATTTCCAACTTAAACCTCCTCCCTCATAGCTGACAAACTCCCCAGTGAATTTTTAAAGCTAGCAGCAGATGCCATCTCCTACCCTGTATCTCTCCTAGTAAATTGTTCCATTGCTGAGCAGTATATCCCCAAACTCTGGAATGTCTGTTATATCATCCCTAGTCACAGAGGTGGCTCCTCTACTGAGTTCTCAAACTACAGGCCAATTGCCCTCCTCCCTCCCAAAGCCAAGATACTTGAAAAATGCATACACAGACAATTCCTCAACTATCTACTAAGCAATAATCTCCTATCTGCATCTCATCATGGCTTCAGACTTAAACACAGTACAACCACTGCCCTTATTAGTTTTTCAAACTCAGTCAGCCAGCTTAGAAATGACAACCAGCTCGTCTTGTCTTTCTTGATATGTCTAAGGCATTTGATACAGTATCCCACCAAAAGCTGCTAAATTAACTAGCTTCCTTAAACCTAACCCAGCCAGCCCTCTTCTGGTTTCTCAGCTACTTAACTGACCGCCAACAGGCAGTTAAGTGGTAAAATGAACTCTCCACCCTATTACTGGTCTCAGTAGGAGTACCCCAAGGCTCAATTCTTAGTCCATTGCTCTTCAACATATTCACCAACAGGCTCTGCACAGCTACTCAGCATGCAACCATCGTTCAATATGTAGATGACTCCTTCTTCATATTTTAAACTCCCTCCCTACCAGAGCTCCTACAAACAACCCAACAATCTTTCCAAGACATTGAGAGATACGTCTCAGACTCTCAACTCATACTCAGTCCAAATAAAACAAAGCTTATGCTCTTCACTAATAACAAAGTTCTTGATAATTCTCCCCCTTCACCATCTACTCAGCCAATAAAGCTAAAATTGAACCTGTCCAGCACACCAAACTCTTTGGAGTCAAAACTGAGAACATCCTAAAATTTGACAAACACCTTGCTATAACTGTCGAAAAGGTCCACATTAAGCTAGGCTCATTATACAGAGTCAAGCCATACATAACTGAGGCCACTTGACATTCCGTAGGTAGGACTCATCTATTCTCTACCCTTCTATATGCCTCACCAATGTTCAGTAATCTCAGAAAATCAGATTTAAACAAACTGGAGTCCTGCTATAACAACATTGCAAGATTTACTACTAACCTCCCTTTCAGATCACATCACTCCACAGCACTTCATAAACTAAATTGAAATGAACTACCCAGTCTTCTGTCCCTCAATAAACTAACTTTTATTGATTCTGTCTTCCACCCTCCAGACAACTGTCCAGCTCTCAAGAGCTTAGAGCAGCCCTACTCAAAAAGCAGACCACTAAGATCCTCCAACAAACTATTACTCAGAGTAACTAAATCTAATAATTGTTACAGTAACTCTCTATTCTCCCACCAAATATCTAAGTCCTGGAATTCCATGCCTCAGACAATACTAAATTCTAGCAACACATCCACATTCAAAGTACTGCTTAAGGAACACAACCAAAAACTGTCTTTGCTCCTGCACTAATCCGGGCTGATCATTCTGTCCTTCCTTGTTATTACAACCAAAATATCTCTTCCCTTACTAAATTCTAACATCCAAACTATCCCTTCTCTCATGGAATTGCAAATTTCTCTCTTCCTATCTCAAGCTCACTACTGCTCCTATTTTTATCTATCTATCTCAAGCTTCCTACAGTTTCATCATATTCCCTCCTTCTTGTACTTCACCACAATATTTCCTTAGCAATCACTGTTTAGAACAAGTAACACTAGCATAGCAACAATCAGCCATATTCTTGTTCATATACCATACATGTATCTCATAAATATTTACCACAAAACCGTGATACTGTTCTACGTATTAGTCATTTCTCTATGACGGAGCAAGCTATTTCATGCTAGTTTATTTGTTAGCTTTCTTTTTTTCCACTTTATATTACTCTTTCAATTTTTATTGTTTATGTATAAACTATAAACTACCTATGTTTACCAAAGTTATGTATTCTTAATTGTTATTGATTTCTTGTATTGTTTGTAATGTGTTTTTGTAATGAAGCTTTTCTCTCTGGGCCTCCACTGAAAAAGGGCCACTGGCCCAGTCAGACATCAGCAGTAAACAGATGTAAAATAACTAACTAATTAAATAAATAAATACACAACGACAGTAACTTGAAGTTTATATCTGAAGTCTGAAATCTTAGTGTGATCCTCTTTTCTGGGCTGACCTTTATGAACAAGGTGTCTGCCATTGTTATAGCTTCATGTTAGCTGAGAATTCATTCAGATGAAATACTAAACTGTATGCATTCACTTCTTTTTGACTAAGGTTCATCGGTGTTTAATAGGATAATGACCAAAAGGTCCTTTTTAAGCCTAGCCATGCATCCCAAATTTCTGACAAGTTCTGGTACCCTTGATAAATGTAAGCATGGGCGTGGGAGGTGAAACATTTACAAGCAGGGTCCTGGGAGATAAAACATTTTCAGGCTACTTCTGTCCATTAGAGACATAGGTGCCAAACCAGGAATGAATTTCCTGTTCCCCATCCAATTTTCTAAGTTACACTTGAATTGATTTAGGGAGGACCTCTACTTCACATAGATGGGGAGCTTGTTCCAGAGAATGGGTAGTCTCTGGGATACATACCTGTCTAACCAGCAGGTCCTAGTTATATCACAGGCAAGGTTTAAGTTTTGGAATGGGTGATTCTGGTGCTGTTTGTTTTGCAGATATGCAGAAGGCCCTACAGAGTGGAGTCTGACAATGCCTAATATGCTAGAGATACAGTTTCCCTCAACAGCCTATAGGAGACCAGAATACAGGGATAGGGCCTTGAAGCAATCTGCATAGAACATGTTACTTACACCTTGTATTCTTTTAGTGAGGAACCCCTATGGACATTCCACTTTTTGGGTGTACCTGGTTAGGTACATAACAAAGGGGGCACTGTACTCAATATTAGGTCGGATGAATATGGAATAGAGTGGAACAATGACTTCTTTGGACCAAGGTGCCATACCTTTGTATATAAGTTGCAGAACATAGAATGATTTTCTCACTACTGAAGGCACATGATGGTCAAAGGCTAGATTACTGTCTGTGTGTGTGTGTGTCCAATTTCCAGACTGCTGGGTCAACTCTTAGGGGTGTGTTGTTTAATATGATAGTTACCACGGGTGGCTAACTTCCAGAAGGATATTATAATGCACTGCTTGACATTTAATTTTAGTCCATGGTTCTGACTCCAGTTTGCTTGTCATCCCTTCCTGGAAAACATTTGTCACTGAGCGATTCAGAGATAGCTTCTACTTTGCAATCATCTGCAAATTTAGTCAGAGGCTATTGACAATGGCCTTGACTTCAAAGAAGTAGATGCCAAAAAAGAGCAGACACAGAACCAATCCCTGAGGGACTCCTCTTGTGACTGGTCTCTTTGTAGAAGTGGACTCCCCTGTTCTACCTTCATGGATCCTATCTGTGAGCCAGCCAGCTATCCATTGGGTAACATAAGGGTTTGTACCTAACCTCGTTTGTCAACAATGCCTGAGTGGGGTATTGCTTCAAATGCCTTGGCCAGGTCAAAGTAGGCAGTGTGAACCATTTTGCCCTCATCCATTGCTTTGTTGACCTTCTCAGGCTGTATAGGCATGGCCTGCCCTTGATGAAACCAAATTGGGTTAGGTGCAGTGTCTGGAGGTTTCCTACATCATTATTGATCATTTCCAATGTAATTATTTCCATAGCTTTGCATATGAGACTAGTGAGACTTATGGGTGTATAGTTTTTAGGATCTGTAGATGGCCCACCTTTGTGCAGAGGGATGACTGTTGCTGCTCTCCATTCATGAGACATGGAGCCTGTTTGGAGGCTACAGTTAAATAGCGATTTCAGAGGCATGATAGGCCATGTTTCATGCTATTTAAAAGGCATCCTGGGGTACTGTCTGGGCCAATTGATGCAGTGTTTTTGACCTTAGAGACAGCATTAAGGACCTGCTCCCTAGTAATAGCAGGAGAAGTTATATTTGATTTTATTTCCTGAGGGAAGGTTGAGGATGAGAGAGGGGTAAAGTTGGAACTGAATTTGTTGGCCAGTAGGTTTGCTATATCTTTTGGCTCAGTATAAGTTGCTCCATTTACAATGAGCTCTGCACACAACTGTGTCTCACCTTTGGGGTTGCAGGCATAGTTACAGAATGCCTTGTGCTTGTCCTTCACCTGGGAGGCCAAATCTACCTCAAATTTGGCTTTTGTAGACTTTATTTGTCCTGTCAAGTTTTGTTTACTTTGAGACACTTTTATCCTGTGGGTGCTGCACCTCCTAATTTTTGCCATTATGTTCTTCCTTCTATTATACAGCTTATTGATGCTGTGAATCCACTAGAGTGGTTTGTTTTTTTCACTTAGTTCTGTACTTCTTCCTGGTAGGTACAGCTGCCTTTATGCAGCTATTAACATGCATGTACATGGTTTCTGTGAACAGTTCTGAGTATGCAGCATTATTCTAAGGGATTATAGGGGCTTGAAATTTTGCCAGGTTATCAGTTAATAGTAAGAAGTTAGCCTTAGAGTAGTTCCTGAATATTCCAGGGTTAGCTGGGGTTGCAGGTTTTATTTTTACTTCAGAGGAGAACATTTTGTGGTCTGACCTTACCAGAGAAGACATTACATAACAGGGTGTCTAGTACTCTCCCATATTAGTGAGGACCAGATCTAGTATGGTTGCACTCCTGGTTGGTGTACTGACAATCTAGTCAAGGGAGTTTGTGTTTACAAAATCCAGGAATCTCTGTGCCTCTATGTTTGGTGTTGTATATGATTCACAGTTAATAGTGGGGAAATTAAATTTCCCCATGAATATGGTATTGGGTTGGATGGTGAGTGTTTCCAGTAAGTTTAAATATATGGTATGTGTTTCCTGGGTCATAGAGGGGGACCTATAGCTTGCAAGGAATTGGTACTGAATTTTGTCTGTGGGGATTTGAACATGGAGCTCAAGTGCTTTGTCCTGTTTAACCAGCCTTGAGTTATATTTTTGATGTAAATCAAGACAACTCCAGTTTTAGCCCCTGTTTGTGTAGTAGCTTGTCTAAATGTGTGGAAGGCATTATAACCTTGCACTGTTGGTGTGCTCTCTTTGGCTTTAAACCATGTCTCAGTGACCACACAGATGTCACAATTTTCTAGGGTGAAGAGAGTGTCTAAGGAGTGGAGTTTTTTGTTTAGACTCCTAGCATTGAGCAGTAATACCTTTAGATGTTCTTGCTTTTGATTTGCTATGGTGGAAGTACTTTCAGTTCGGCTTTGCCTAAAATGGCACTATGGGGTAGGATAATGTTTTAACTATTAATTGAAAGCCTTGAGGGGAAAGGTTCAAATCATCTCTGGCCATCTTCTTACATGCTAACAAATGTTGCACACCCTTAGAATGACACCAGAAGCTAAACCAATTATTAAGTTAGTCATCTTTTGTTCATATTGTGGCATCATCCTTGGAGTAGATAAAATGCTACTCTGTGCTAGTGTCATACCAACCTGGGACATATATTCCAAGAGCTCTATGATGTCTCTTCATATAGTCTAGAGGTCATTTACATCTACATTGACTATGACTGAATCATACTGGTACCTGTGGTCTAATTATTTGAGTGTGTGCATAATGTGGCAGATCCTGGCCCACGTTAAGCAGATGACTGTGACTTTCTCCTTACTCTGTCTGGTGAGAGGGACATCAGTGTACCTTACAATGGAGTCTCCAATGACCAGAATGTTGGATTGTGTATTGGCTTGCCTTATGGGCTTAGAAATACAGGCTCCATGAGATATGGTTGTATGTGTAGATGTGGGAGTTTTGAAAGAGTGCATTTGGGGCTGCTGAGGGTGTTTGTTACGTGTACTTCATCCAGTAAGTATTTAGGATTAGCAGGGTTACCTTTAAGTGCCTCAGCATATGTCGGTCTGTGTGTCTGCTTTGAATTGTGTGTGATAGGTGCAACGTGTGTACTACTAGCAACCTTATTGACATTGGGAATGCTTTTATATGAGAGTTTTGCCTCCACTGATGTTGTATAAATACATCTCTCGCATGTCATATCATTTTATTTGAGAATTAACTAATTATCAGTAAACAAGAGGCAATTTCTACATCACTTCGGGATCCCATATCCAAGTTCAAATCAATTATCTCCATGGAACTTTTTCAGACTCAGCCCTGGAGAGGTGTCTGGTTAAGTGACTTACTCAAGGTCACTCAGTTAGGAAATTATAGGTAAGATAATCAAACCTTGCACCACTGGACCATGGGAAACAGCTCATTAACAGCTTCTTAATCCTCTAAACCAACTGCCAGACAAGTGCTAATGCCTGCCAGACAGGTACTAATATCTGCCGGACAAGTGCTGATGCCCTTTACCTGGGGCTTTGTGATGCAGAGATTGATAAGCTGCAACCAGTACAGAGATCAGCTGCAAATCTGTTCACTGGCACTTGCTGTTGCCAATAAATAACCCATCTACCTCTGGGATTGTACTGCTTTCTGGTATGAGATAATATTAATATGCAATTTTCTGCCATTTTTGGAATTACCTGATAAGGGGACCCTGTTATTTCAAATGGTTGACTATTTGCAGTCTTAAGGCTACTTGTAGTTACAAATCTTGATTTTACTTATCCTAGCATTGGATATCCATCCATACCTTTGAATCAAACAACTCCGCATTGCAACTATGAATCTATGAAGGGTGGTAAACAAATGGCCATCGAACTCTAGCTGCAAAAGCATAACACCTCAGTATTGGGCATTACTGAATCTTGGTTAAAAGATGTGTTCTCTGTATCCCTCACCATGTTACAAAACTATGCTATATTTAGCAGTTCAGGGTTTTGACAGTGGGTGGAGACCTGACCTTAGTTAGGCATAACCGTAATGTACCCCCCCACACACACACTTCTCAGCACTAATGCTACTCCTAAAAAGAACACTGAACCTAGTCAGTCACTTATTCAGATCACCATTTCAGTTCATATTAAAATTTACATTGCTACAATTTATATTCTACAACCCTCAACCACTGATATGCTTGAGAACATATTAGATTCCATCACTGATATCACCAGACACAATAAGTTAATCAGTGTGGGAGACACAAGCTGCGATGGTGGTGCTGCGGTAGTGTTGTCGCCTCACAGTAAGACGTTGTCCTGTTTGATTCTTAGCTAGAGCGTCTTCTGTGTGGAGACGTATGTGAATGGGTGTACCTTCATTGAAGGTTGTGCGTCAGGGCCGGCAACTCGGCATGTAAAAATCTACTGCCAATCATTAGCGGACCGGAGTTCTGCTGTGGCGACCCCTAACCGGGAAAAGCTGAAAGACACAACAACTTAGCCCATCTATAAAAAAAAAAAAAAAGAAGAAGAATTTGTAGCACATAATTGTCTCTAAGAAACATTTCAACTGTTACAAAATTAAATACTACTAAGAACTAGCATGCACTTTTGGATATTTTTATTGCTAACTTCCCAGGAAAATGCAGTTCTGTGGACATCCTCCCCAAGCAACCTTAATGAACACTGCCCTGTGCTACTAACTACCTGTCAACTAGACACCACCCAGATAATGACTAGACATGTAACTGATAACCACTGAAGGAGCTTTGAGCAACTGGTCTATCTCACCTGGGGTATGTTCTACTACTCCAACACCACTGAAGAAGCTATGGATGTTTTATTTTATTTTATTTTTTATTTTCAGTTTGATTACCAGGGAAGTCCACTGGGCCTAAAAGTGCCTATTTTCAGTGGAGGCCCGGGGAGAAAAGCTCCATAAGCAATACAAATACATTAAAGGTTACAAAATGTTAAAGAAAAATACAAGAATAAAATTCATACAATCAGAAATGCAAATGCATAAGATGTAAATCAAACAACACAGCTAATAGGTAACAGAGAACACCTTTTTACAGGAGTTTCAAATTCAAAACAACATGATACTAATGTCTGTAGCAATAGGATTTTTTTTTTTTTTTTACATTGTTGGTACAGATATATACAGTATTTACAATATGTAGTATTGAGGAAGAAATTCCATAGTCAGAGCAAGACTGCTAAGTCTATTTTAGGAGAATAGTAGAGAAATGCAAGTGATGTGGAACAGTCGGTGGGGTATTCACTAGAATTTATGTAGGGTGGAAGCAGGAGCAGTTCCATTTGAATGATAGATATAGGAATAGTTGCGTCTTGAAGGATTGTGAGTTGGGTATAGTCCGGAGAGAAGGAGGAAGAGAGTTCAATTTCTTACCTAGTGAGAAGGAGAGAAGTAGTTGGCCAGCGGGACGTTTTGGTTTGTGAATGGAGACTAAGTTTTGGTGTTTGGATCTTAGAAATCTATTTGGGATGTATGGAGGAAGGATATTTGTTAAGGCTGGGCATTTTTCAGTGTAGAATATTAATTTATGAGCTGTAGTTAGTTGGAGGTAGTCTAGGTGGTTAGAGAGTTCTAGCCAGTTCAGAGATTGTAGGGAAAGGCAGGGGTGAGTTGAGGTTTTAGAATTAATGGCAAATTTAGAGATCTTATTATAGCAAGTTTCAAGTTTAGAGATGTTAGAAGAGGACATATTAGTTAAGAGAGGGGCACCATAAAGTAGTGTAGGTAGAAGGTAGGTAGAAGGTAGGTAGTTGCCAGGGTATGTCTAGAGGAGTTGGTGAGAAAGCGGTTATTCCTATAGAGCATACCTAACTTTTGGTGGGCTTTCTTTATGTTTTGGTGAATGTGGATGTCAAATTTAAGATTTTTGTCTATAGTAATGCCAAGAAGTTTTGCGGAGGGTACGACTTCTATAGCAGTGTTGGTTTGACTTAGGACTATGAAAGCGTTTTTGTCAAAGGAGAAAGCCCTAGTGGGGGGAAGAGTAGAATTTTAGATTTGTTAGAGGTGAGGGAGAGATGATTTTGTTGCATCCAGTTCTCTGTAGTGGAGAATGCTATTTGGGTTTTGGTTAGTAGTTCAGGTAGGTTAGAGGCGGCACAGAGTAGGGAAGAGTCGTCAGCGTATTGGATGACTGTTGTATCAGGGATGGCAGAGTGGAGGTTATTAATAAAGATGTTGAAAAGTAAGGGTCCAAGGATAGACCCCTGGGGAACGTCAGTTGGTGTTGGCAAGAAGGAGGAGATAGAGTTCTTCCATCTGATGGCTTGAGATCTGTCAGATAGGTAACTGGAGAACCAGGCTAGAGTAGTGGGGGAGAGATTAAGGTTGGTGAGATATGAGAGAAGGTGTTTATGGGAGATGGTGTCAAAAGCTTTAGATAGATCTAGCAGTAGTGTGGATACTAGTAATCCAGAACCTCAAGCTCGATTGACAGTTTCTAGGAAGGATATTAAGGCAGTTATGGTGCTATGGCCAGGGCGAAAGCCATGTTGGGTGGGTGTTAGGAGGTGATTCTGGATTAAGAATGGCATAAGTTGGTGGTGAACACATTTTTCTAATATTTTGGATATTGGGGAGAGAAGGGCGACTGGACGGAAATTGGAAATGTTTGTGTTTTTGCCACCTTTGTGAAGAGGTAGGATGTAGGCTGAGTGCCAGAGTTTGGGTACATAAGACTCTTTTAAGGATCTGTTAATGAGGATACTGATAGGGAGAGCTATGCCTTCTGCCGCACATTTGAGGAAGGAGGAGGTATATTGTCGGGGGCATTGGAGCAAGGCTTTAGTTTAGATAAGAGCCTTTTTATAAAGATTGTTGAAACTGGTTTGATCTGGAAGTTAAGGGGGCAGTTGTTAGTGTTATTGGGAAAAAGGGAGGGAGAGTTGGGAGGATTGTTTTTAGGGAAAGTTTTAGTTAGCTTAGCTATAGATTCAGTAAAGAAAGTGTTAAAGTGAGAGCTCAGTTCCAAGTCTGTTAAACTAGGGTCAGGGCAAGGGTTATTCCTGGACCCTGGATGCAGAAGGGAATTGACTGAATTCCAGAATTGTTTTGGGTTTTTCCTGTTGTTGGTTTGTAGTTTATTATAGAAGTTTTTTTTTGTCTATGGAGATTAATTTCTTTTCTTGATTGCGGAGTTGGGTATACTGAAGTAATGTGGAAGACGTTTTATTTTTTTGGTAAAGCTTCCAGGATTTGTCCCTGTGGTGCATGCTCTGTTTTGTCTCTTTGGAGAGCCAAGGAGCAGGATTGGCTTTGACACATTTGTTTCTTAGAGGGGCTAGGGAGTTGAGAGTATTTAGGAAGACAGAGTTAAAGTGTTCTATGGCGTCGTCAAGGGGGAGAGAGTTTAGAATTTGCCAATTTATTTGTTTAAGAATGTTTGAGAACATTGTGGAGTTGAAGTTGCTAAGATTACGGGTTTGAATGTAGTGGTGTTGATACTGAATGGAGTTGGCTGAATGGTGAATGAAGGCAGGGAGATGGTCGCTGAAGGAGTCAGGGACAGTGCCAGAAAGAGTTATTTTCTTTGGGTGAGAGACTAAGATCCCGTCTATGATGGAACCAGGGGGGTGGTTTTTGTTAGGATGAGTTGTTGAGTGGATTACTTAGGAGAAGTTGTAGAGGTTAATGGACAGGGAGGGAGAAGGTGTATTGATTTTATTCCAGTCAATGTTAACGTCACCAAGAATGTAGGTTTCATATCTAATTTCAGAAGAGACCCAGAGAAGAATGTTTTCTAGGGTAGAGATGTTGTGACCTGGGGAGATATATAAGGAAATTATGCAGATGTTTTTATGTTTATTGAGTTGAAGGAGGCTTGCAGTTATTTCAGTATTTTTAAAATGTGGTGTTGGGATTTGAAGGGGGATTAGGGAGAGAAGGTTGAAGTAGATTAGAGCAGATCCTCCACCTTTTTTATCTAATCGGTCACTTCTAAGGATGTGGAAACCAGGGGGTAAGAATTCAGAGTCAGCAATATGAGGTTTTAGCCAAGTTTCAGAGATAGCTAAAATGTCCGGTTGGTTATGGTTAATCCAGGCTTGTAGTAAGTGAAAATTGTTGTTTAGGCTCTGGGCATTCATAGTGAAGAATTTAAGAGTGTTAGCAGAGAGAGTAGAAGGAGTGGAAGTGGGGGAAAGGATTAATTGTGGTAGAGGAAGTAGGGGGAAGGGGTCCAGGGTTAATTGTAGTAGGAGAAGAAGGGGGAGGGAGGAGGGAGTTATTGGTAAGGAGGCAGAGTCCGGGATTGGGATGAATATCTCCGGATAAGGCTAAGACAGTGCAGGAGAGAACTTTTAGTCTTATAGGTTTGCATGGCAGGGAGTTGTTAGGGGGTAGTGGTAGTTTATGGAAGAAGGTTTTAGTTGTTTTAGTGTTTGGGATGGAATAGGTGTAGTGTGTTAGGAGGAATGAGGCAGGAGGATATGGAGTGAAAATGAGTAGATGGAAGTGGGGGAAGGTAAGTGCAAGGGATTATTTGAGAATGAAGTAGGAATGGAGGAGAACTGGAAGAGTAAGAAGTAGCATGAAGTAGAGGAATTAGAAGTATGAGAAGGGCAAGAGGGACTCGGAAAGTATAGAGGATGTGGGAGGGCATACTTAGATTAGGGAGGGGTAATGTAGAGGAACTGTAGATAAGAGGATAGGTTGGTAGATGAGGAGTGGAAAAGAAGAAGAAGATAAAGGAAATTATTAACAGGAGGAGAAGCGGAGGTAGAGGAGGAGTGGGAAAGAAGAAGAGGGGGAAAGAGATTATTAACAGGAGGAGAGGAGGGAGCTGAGGCTAAAGATGACTATAGGATAATGGAGTGGGAGGAGTAGAGGAGAAGGAGTGGGAGGGGTAGGAAAGAGGGCTAAGAGTAGTTAATTGATAGGTGGGAGGGGTAATAAGGACAAGAATATGATTAGTTAATTGTTATGAGTGGGAGGAGTATGTGAAGAATAAATGTAGAGGTGCTGGGGGCGGGTGGGGTATGGGGGCAGTGTAGGGGAGCGGAGTGAGCCCGCAGGGCGAACGGAGTGGGAAGAGCCAAAGAAAAGAGAGTATGAGGAAAACAATCAGTAAGTGTGAGATCCAGAAGGTAAGTTAGCAACGATATGTGTGAGTTTGAGAGACTTACAGAGTAGAACAGAAGAGGGTGGATGGAGAGCGAAAGATAATAGAGGAAGGAAGAGGCTTATGAAGGAAAGGGAGGGGGTGTTTATAGAGGGAGAGATGAGTAGGTGGTCCAGGGACAGAAGCGAGTGAGTAAGCAGTGGGGGAGATGTCCAGGAGCAGTGTAGGAGAGCAGGATAAGAGAGGAAGAAGTAGTAGATACAGTAGGTTGATGGAGGAGCGCCACCTGGTGGGCAGTCTGTATAATGCGACAAAGTCGCCAGAGGGAGATATTAGGTTAAAGGAAGGAGGGGGCAATCATAGTTCAGGATGGGGGGAATAGAAACTAAAAGTGAGAGTAGGGACTATAAGGAAACAAAAGAGAATGGGAGTTTGGCTGCTGGTTGACCTGGTAGGGAGTCGCTCGGCTACCTGATAAAAAAATTATGTCTTGGCTCTATATATCACAATAATGTTGATGCATTGCACGTACTTTCACTAAAAGTCCTTGCTGGGAGTAATTTTCGTGGAGCAGATGGGAATGGGTTTGATTAAAAGTTCCTTTTTTACTTTGAGGGTTCTTAGCATGAACGCCCAGTATGGTACATTCAGGAGGATTATAGCAGGACAGGCAGGAACCAAGTTTCACTAAAAGTCCTTGCTGGGAGTAATTTTCATGGAGCAGATGGGAATGGGTTTGATTAAAAGTTGCTTTTTTACTTTGAGGGTTCTTAGCATGAACATCCGGTATGGTACATTCAGGAGGATTATAGCAGGATAGGCAGGAACCTAGTTTCACTAAAAGTCCTTTCTGGGAGTAATTTTCGTGGAGCAGATGGGAATGGGTTTGATTAAAAGTTCCTTTTTTACTTTGAGGGTTCTTAGCATGAATGTCCGGTATGGTACAGGAGGATTATAGCAGGATAGGCAGGAACCAAGTAGTTGGAGAGGACGCTTAGGCCAGGAAAACACAGCAGCCAGGGGCAAGACTGTAGAGTAAACACATTAAGCTCTGTACCCACTTACCACTAGACATCGTAAAGCTACCGAGGTCACCTGGCTCACCTGTAATATTCCTAAACTTATGAAGGCAAAGAACATGGCTTGGGGAAAAAAGACCTAGACAATACTAACAAGTACCAGAGCTATTTAACCCTATGAAATGGAACTATGCTTAGCACTAGTGTTGAAAAACATCATGCTTCAGGAGAGTACAGCAATCCCAAATACACAAGCCAAATTAATTCTGGAACACTATTAAACCACTAACTGCCTCATCATCTTCTCCTCCAATACTAATGCCCAAGACATAACAGTTCAAATACTCCAGAACTTAAAGTACAATGTATGTCACCCTCCACATCATCTACAAATACTTTTCCATCAGCTGACTATGTCTCCCTATCAAAACTTTGTACACATACCTTGATTACACAGAAATTAACTCTACCATTCCTTTTAATGCAACATCATTCTCAAACTTAAAAGCAACCTGCTTGCAGGACTCCTAACCCTCATTTTTAATCTCTCACTCAGTAGTAAAATGTTTCCAACCTATTTAAAAAGGCCTTCATAATACTGTTACCTGAAGTATCACTTTCCAAAACAGCAGATGATTGTAGACTGACTACCAACTTTGAACCCCTAGATAAGCGTTTTGAGAAAGTGGTTTACAAGCAAATCCTTGAGTAAATCTCACAGTATGACATCTTTTTGAATAAGCAACTTGGCTTTCAACCAAAGTACAGCACCCTCACAGCAATACTCCTAACAAACACCATATTTAGGGACTTTGATGAAGGGAAGCTCAAAGGAGCCATTTTATAGACCTTTTGAATGTGTTGACCACTGCACACTGCTACAAAAACTCAAAGTCCCATTTCTCTGAAGTGTGTGCCTATGTCCAAGTCTACATACAGAACAGAACCTTTACACTTAAGGCGGTCTCTGAGTCTACTTTCCCTTTACCTGTATCCATAGTAGTCCCTCAGCGTTCCGCGCTTAGTCCACTACTGTTTTCATTATTCCTTAATGACCTTGCTTGAGATATTCCTCACTTAAACTTTGTCCTATACACTGCTGACACAGTTAGCACTAGGACTTCAGATTCTCATCAGGAAACTTCAAGCCCTTTATAAAATGACTTTAGCCACTTTTAGAACTGAATGTGTGCTAATAAACTAACATATAATACTAAGAAATGTACTTGCATGCTATTTGGGACTAAAAGGCTCAAATCAACCAAACTCCTGCTATCCTCTTCCTTTGAACTTTTTCTTTCCCTTCACTACACATCAGATATACCTGGATTTTCTCATGGATCAAACCATTGAACATACTGAAGCACAGTCTGAAAACATACTTAACCAGCTCCATGTAGCCTTCAAAATCTCTCACCTACTTAGTAAAGACTCTAGGTGATCTGTAGCTATTAAAGATTTATTCCCCAAGATGGTGTATTCCCTACCATTAATTGGTTTACACTCTCCTCAAAATACACACCTGGTACAAAGTGATGAAAAGAAAATATTACACAGTATTGATTTAGGCCTCCTTCAAGAACAATACTGTCACCATCAGTAAATGGCTCCCAGATGACTATAAAGCTTCTAGACCTTTAAACTTTTGAAGGAAGGGGATCTGTCTACCTCAAACTCCCTACAATTCAGACCCACTACATACTCCCTCAGAAATTCTGAAATAACCTCCTCACAAGGCCTCCTTTTTCTATAATAGCTATCAAAAATATACTACAAAACAGAACAGTGGAACAACATTCCACAAGTTATTTCCATCACATCCCTAAATATGTTAAAAAAAGGACCAAAAACTCACTTTGAAGCCTTATGTCAGTATCATTGCTTTGGTGCTTTGGTAATTATGGTTAAACATACTCCTCACTTTATCCCCTTGCTTTCAACTTGGACTAATTCTTAATCCTTTCAAATGCAGCTTAACTGCATTACCCATTCCTCCTGCTAACTTTGATTCTTGCAAGTGTTACTCTGCCTTTCATCCCACAGTTAGTGGTGTTCTGTGCCATTATCAATGGTATAATTTATGAAGATATACCCTGTCTTAAGTAATTTTGTAGCTTATACTCTGTATGTATCACATTGTGATACAAGTCTGGTGTTATGTTACTTTATTGCACATAACATAATTGGTAATACAGTACAAAAATAACTTGGAGAGAGTTGCCACTTTATGCAAACCTTTGGGCCCAGGCCATGTCTGAAAGGGATTTTCAGACCAGCACACACACCCAGTTAAATGAATAAATAAAATAACATTTGGAATGCCCATGCCTTGAGAGTCCTCTGGTAGTTTTGTAAGTGTACCACTCTGGGCTGCTTTAACAGTTCCTTAAGATACATTTCTTTGATTTAGCCTATTCAATCTCATGTAAACTTTTAAGACACGATTCTTTATACTGGTAATTTGAGGGCCATACTCTATGGTTACGGTAAGGTCTATGTTTGGTAAACACCTTGTTATAATAATTTTTGATTCAGAGACAGAAATACCATGGTAGTACATCACCGTATACCTCTTAGCTCTCCCTGTGTTGACAGAATGTCCTTGATGTCTCCATTTTGTCTTTTGTCCCTGCCCTCACAGGTAAGGTGTGTGTGAATGGGGTCATATATGTAGGAGAGTGAATGGGGTGCTGGCTGTGTGAATGGAATGCATGGGCCATCAGTGTTGACTACTACAGGAAGGTGCTTATTTGCTACAGTGGTGGTTGAGGGACTGTTGGGGACATGAAAGCTTGTAATGATGTATTTCCTTATTGTGGCTAACGTCTGAAATGCATTTTTTGCAGTGTGGAAAAAAACTTCTTTTGAACACAACTCTTACTGACAGTAGCGAGGTTATTTATGAAACTCCAGGTGTCTGTTTTAATTGTTTAATATTTTGTCATCCTGTTTTACACAAGGAGCTTGCCCCTCACATAAAACACTAATTTCAGACAAATATCCTCTTACTGTCTTCTGAAAATAATTGTTTTCATTATCTGTAGAATGTTTGCAGTTATTTTAGTAAAGTCATCAGCTTTTAGCAGCAAAGCCATTATAAGTGTATCTAAAACTATAAATATTTTACATAATATGTATTTTGCAGATAAAGTTTTACTGTAAGATAATGGTATGAGAGTGAAAGAGGATGCATTTTAATTTTATAAAAGGCAAACCAGCAAACAAAACACAAGATGGATACTTGTTTGTCTTTTCGGCTTTTCCCAGTAAGGGGTCGCCACAGCGGAACTCTGGTCCGCTAATGATTGGCAGTCAATTTTTATGGTGCCGAGTTGCCAGCCCGATGCCCAACCTTCAGCGAAAGCACGCCCATTCACGCATGCCTTTCGGAGGCCACTCGACCACGGGGAGGACATGCAGACTCCATACAGAAGGCACTCCCCGCACATTAGCTGAGAATCGAACAGGAGAACCTCTTGCTGTGAGGCAACAATGCAACCATTGTACCACTGTGGCTTTGATGTAAGCTAAAAGAGAAACAAACTGACACAGTTAAAAGGCAAGATAAATATCAGTACCACAAGAAGCATGGAATACTCTAAAAATGTGAAAGAAAACTAACAACTTGTAACCGCAATTGTAACAATTTGTATTAGAGTTTGTTGCCTGGTATTAAACTGTATTCTTGCCAATTGAAATCATAATGGGGTTTATACAAACTTTTTGAAAATTTCAAGTCTAAGATACTAGATGAGATATTGAAAAACAATGATTCTACTGGAAGAAAAGAGATACATAACATAACCTTTTCAAATTCATAGCCATAATGCATTTTTGTAATTTGTAGCACATTACTGTTGCAAATAGCCTAATCGTCTGGAATTTTGTATGCACACTTCAATATATGTTTAGATACATTACTATGTGAAAATAATAATATAACTTTATAAAATAGGTAATGTATGCCTTGTGCATTTAAAAGTAGCCTTCTCACTTGAGATGCCAGATTCATTTTTACTCAGAAAAAATAAAAGGAAAGTAATACAAGAAAGTGTAGAACTTCTTCTTTGGATAGACTTATTTAATTCTGTTGATGTGAAAAAAATAAAGCACTGAAGACTGTCATGTAAAAACATGGCTTTGTGGAAAGCAGAACATAAAACAAGGATACAGAAGTAAAATGCTATTAAGAATACTAGTTTATTTCTGTATTACTTAATAACTGACCTATAGGACTTATTTGAGATGGCAGGAATGATAAACTATCATATCATTTTTATTTATTTGTTCATTGATGTATATGTGAGAGAAACTATGCTACTGAGGGAAATAAACATTTTGTACACAGAATGATGCATTTAAATTAACACCTGCCCTTTTTAAACACTGAAAGTAGGACGGTGAAAACAAAGTAGTCATCTGGTTTATCTATCATACTTAGTACTTATGATCTCAAACCATATAACCCATACTCATAAGGAAAGATCGCAGGATTAACTACAGGTTACAATTTCAGAAATCCATGAAATTAGTACTAAAATGTTTGTCTTCAAGCTGTGCAGACGTATGACACAAAAGCTTGTGTAAGTGCTTTGGGAAGATGTAACAGAAACAGCTAGAACTATGATACTGTCTTATAGACCAACAGAATGTGTGCTCTTTTCGTAATGAGTTGGTACAGTAAAATGTCTCAAAGATTCTTTTTTTTTTTTGAGTGACTTTGCCCACAAATATATACTGATTGATGAAATGCTTATTTACTGCAGTGAAGCCTGACCTTTATAATCTAGATCTCCCTTGATCTCATCTCATAGTTCTGATTCCAAGTGCAGTGACAAAATTATTTTTCATAGGTGGCATAGCGATAGCCTAATTTGCCTGCTCCAAACAGTTCCACTAATCAGAATGCAGAGCAAAGTTGGAAAGGAACCACTTGACAAATAGTGAACATTTCATTCTGACTGCACAAAAATTGAGATCAGAAGACTGGCAAGAGGTATTTGCCCATAACTAGTGTCTTATGTGTGGGGAGTGCTCCACATATGATAGTTCCTCTTATTAGTATCAATTTTGAGGTCGTTATCTCATGGAAAAAAGGCAAATACTTCACATTTTACAAAAAAGTAAATAATTGTCATTTTTTGAATTTGGGGCACTGCTTGAATTGGTCTTATTCAAACTCTTGTATTTCACTAGGAAAGTATCAGATGCTTGTTTTCAGCCAGTTCAATGTAAGGGTTGTCAGATCAAATTGGCACCATTTCTGAATCTTCACAGATACAGGGCTCTGACTCATCTCCTATCTATAATTCCCTGCACCCTGCCCTTTCACCTCAAATCTTGTTTGCTGCTTGAAGCATCAGACACATTTTCAGAATGACAGCTCCAATTTTTTTTGGTGTATCTTTTGCTGGGTCAGCTGCATCTATAATCTCCTCTCTTACTGAGAAGCTAGTCTCTCCAGCTTTTTTTCTATTATTTGCTCTGAGTTATTTTAAAAAAGTTTATTTAGTTATAAGGTTTAAGTTAGATCTTAGGGTACTTTTTTCTTCTAGATTGAGAGAGTTGATAGTGTAAGTATATTTCTAGATACAGTTGGGTTAAGGACCATTATCCTGTTTGTTCTCCTTGATGTTGGATAGTCAGAGGGGTTCAAAAAATGTGCTGAGTGTGGCCACAACCCCCCTCCCCAGAGCTCCTCGTGCTTTGTGTGTTTACTGTTTGTCCATTGCCCAACTTAACATGGGCTGCGATATCTGCATATCCTTTGAGCTTGAAGGGCCGTGGCACTAGAGTTGATTGTCAGGGGTATCCTTCCTCCTCATGTGGGGTCTTCCCTTTCTCTAAATCATCATCCTCTACTGCCACTTCTTCCAGCAAAGAAAATGGATAAGACCAGGACTAAGGAGACGAGTAATGAAAAGGAGATGTCAGAGAAAATAAGAGATGGAGAGAAAATGGGAAAAAGAAAAATCCAAGAAGAGGTATCCAGATCCCTCTGTCTGGTGAGTCTGGACACTAAGATACCAGGGAGGTCAGATCCATCAACATCTCAGACTTGACCCTCCTTTCCTCAGTTCCACTTCTCTCCAGAGCTAATAAGTCTAAAAATTGCAGTCTACTATTCTACAAGAGAAGAGAAGAGAATTTCAAGACCAACGTCAGTGGTATCTTCATTCCGGTCATCTGGAAGCCTTACTGAGCAAGATATCAATAGAATGATGCAGAAGTTCTTGAGGATGCAAATTCAGCTTGGGGTTCTTAGTGCTATCACCCCCAAATGCACTTAGTACTGGTCCAACAACCCCTCGTCTTCTATCTCTGGTACTGGTCTGCCCTTTGGGTCCACTTGTCATGGATCCTACTTACTCCTACATGCCTTTGCCAGAGCTGACAGGGTTTGCTACTTTGACTTTGATTGCATCCCTCACTTGACTCCAAGGCATTTGGATCAGGAAGAGCTTCAGATCCAAAGCATCAGTGCTGGGAATCCAGGGGATGAGTTGATGCCAAATTTAGTGAAGCCATCTCTTCCTCTCAGGGCTTTGGCCATTGACAGCTCAGGTCCGAGGTCAATCTCTGCACCTGGGACCATCTGAACTGTGGTGTTCTCTTCTATTTTGGTCAGTTGGAGTTTGATGTCAGCTTTGGTGCTCAAGGCCTTTGAAAGGGTTTTGGCTGTTCCAAGGGAAAAGGAGTTACCACCCAGCTAAGCTCCAATCCAACCTCAAGAGGATGTTGCTTCTCCTTCCAATTGTTCTATCTGATAGGGACATTCAACACCACAGGCTGCTGAGGTAGCTCACTATGTGTTCCCAGTCTGATTCTGACTCTTCTGACAACCCACCAGCTCAGGTTCACCAGAAACAGACATGCAAATGGAAGCACATAGACTCATCTCCTGAGTCATTCACAGAAAATACAGATTTAGATGAAAGTGAAGGATCCCCTAGATCTCTCTTGGAAGACATCACCTTCAGTGAGATCATGGAATCGATGAAACAATGAGGGGGATGGTCGACAGATGCCCCTTCGCCAGACAAGATCGTTTTTTGAAGGTCTTTTGTTCTGGCACAACTTCATCCTGGTTTGTACCTCACATCAATCCTTTAATTGATCTTATGGCTCAGTAGGCATGGAGGGACCCTGATGTTGTGGAACCAATCCCAGAGAAATCAGGTAGGATTTTAGCAAGCCCAAAAGCATTGGTGCAAGGGTCGACCAGTAGATGCAATGGCAGCAGTGGCAGCCATCAAGAAGGAACTACATGAGGAAAGTTCCTCTCTCAACTCCCCTAACATGGAGTCTAGGGGCAGTGGACAAGTTCAGGAAATGGACATATGCTTCAGTGACCTTCACCCTTCAAACACAGTACTATTTGGCTCATGTAACCTGTTTTCAGATAGATTTGACCAAGGAGATCCCCAAATCTGTTTCAGGTAATCTGCCTGTAGATGACCAGAAGATTGTGGACTCCCAGTTCTCTACCTTGCAATCCATATCATAATCACCATGTCGCCACTATCAAATACAGCTGATGGTATGGTGAGAGCAGCAGGCACCGGTATTGGGCACTATCATACCTGGATGCATCTTGTGTCCATGGAAAGGTTTAAAATGTCCTTCATTTATTTCTGGGCCTTCTTCACCCCATTATTTATGGCTTTTTCCAGATTTCTTGTTCTAAAAGGTTGAGAGGTAGGATTTGCAGAACTGCATCTTGTTATTGTCCCATTTTTTGAGCGAATTCCAAGTGCAGAGAAGGTACTACCATCCTGCTGACTGCTGATTATGGTGTCCTTTACCTTTGATCCCATTCGATGGATCCACACTTTTTGGATCAAAGGTAAAGGACACTATAATCAGCAGTCAGCAGGATGGTAGTACCTTCTCTGCACTTGGAATTCGCTTCTCCACTCCTCAAAGTACCTTCTTCAGGAACGAAAGGGACAATAACAAGATGCAGTTCTGCAAATCCTACCTCTCAACCTTTTAGAACAAGAAATCTGGAAAAAGCCATAAATAATGGGTGAAGAAGGCCCAGAAATAGGGATAATTTTAAATATTGTTCTTACAAACTTAAAAAGTAGATAGAATAATGGGTTTTGCAATTGGCACACATTTTTTGAAAGGTATGAAGTCTGAAACTCAAATGTCTGTTGCTATTTATGACTTCAATCTTCAATGATTTGCTAGAAAACCACAACTTTATGAAAAATGAACTAAAAATGAGGCAAAAATCTTGACATTCTGAGAAAATGTGTAGTTGAAAGGTATGATTACCAAGACACTCCTGGGGACAGACCTCTTGGCAGAGGAAGAGGTAACAGCAATTGACCTCACCCAAGAGGTAGACCCCAAAAATCAAGGCTTTTGCAGTCCATTTACTGAAAAACCTTACCAGCACCACTGAGAGCTTGCCTGGCTGCTGCACTCTGGAGGCAGTTGGAGGTGCTTAGCAATGCACCCAAAAGCCTGGCAAGGCATAAGATTTCTGAGTGCTAAACATAATTTCCAGAGGTTACTCACTTCCCTTTTCCTCTCCCCCATTAAAAATAAAGAAAGTACCTGACTTTCCAGCCAGTCAGTGTGGGAAATGGCACCAGCAGAAATTTACAAGCTGCTTGAAGAGAGTCATCCAACCTGTCCCTGAAGACCAGAGTCCAGAATCTACTCAAGGTTCTTTTTGGTACCCAAGAAAATGGAAGACTTCAGACCCATTCTAGATCTGGTTCATTTAAATCTGTTTGTAAATCAGACAAAATTTTGGATGGTCACATTATAGTCCATTTTGCCTCTTCAGAGGAAGGATGATTGGATGTGCTCAATAGACATCCAGACCACATATTGTCATGTAAATCTGAGAAGCATTCAAAGAGGTTCTCTGTTTCTGGCTGGGAGCCAATCATTTTCAGTTCAGAGCACTGCCCCTCAGTCTCACCACAGCCCACAACGTGTTCACCAAAATAATGTCAGTAATTGCAGCTTGTCTGTCTGCAGGGAATCCAAGTTTTCCCATTTCTTGACAATTGTCTCATTATTGCTACCTCCAGGCATCTACACTTACACCATCTGGACCTTAGTGCTCCAGCTAATGGAAAACCTGGAAATCACAATAAACTTACCCACGAATCACATGGAACTTTCACAATTAATAGAATTCATTAGATGCCATCTGGACTCAGTAATACATATTGTCAAACTGCCACAGTACAGAATTTTCTCTCTACGACTGGTACCAAATTGCCTGTAACTTGTAGCTAGTGTTGCAGGCTTTTCAGGATGTTCTACCCAAGGGTGTGATTTCCATACAGACAGATGGATATGCTTTCATTTCATCATGGCAGAGTATGCCAGGGTTATTCCAGAAGTATGTAAAAAAGATTGAGATTTCATGCAGCAGGAAGAAGAAAGAGTGCCAGATGTTAAGGAAGCAACTGGAGATGCTACATCCTCCCAGACCTGCAGCTGCACACTGTAATCTAATGATACATTTTCTTTTAATAACAGAATCGGAAGGGGCACTATACCTGGATCTCTGCCATAATAGTATGATGGTCAGTTGGCCCTACTATCAAATAGCCCTTAAAATAATCATGAGTATAAATCAGAAAAGTGATTTACACTATTTTTTCAATATTAAATTATTCTTTTTGAATATCACCCATGGATTTAATTAATTGTTTAATTGGAATGAAGTGTTAATCATATAACAATATTAAAGGATATCACTTAATTTAATAAACTTAGAAATAGGGGTAAGACAGCAGTTCAGCATCAGTGAAGAAAATACAAAAATTAATACAATATCAGTTAGTAAACTATAAGTGTTATAACAAAACTGAAGAATTTGCTATTAAAATGCCCAGCTATACCCACCACTGTTAAGCCCTCAAACAAATGAACTGACTTGAATTTCTTAAACTATTTAAAATATAGACACTTAAATTTCTCATAACATTCTCTTCTTTCCCAGTAACTGCCCTTCCCTTAACCCTCTCCTGCAAGGGTACTCTCCAGTAAGATCTCCTTGATCTACTGGCACAAATCTCCTCCTTGTTACAGAAATCACTTAACTCACTTGGATTTCCTTTATTCCACTTAATATTCAAAGTTATGGAATTCCATTCCTACAACTCTAACACTTATAAAGTGAAAGCTTTTCCACTAAACTTAATTTTCTGTTCCCATGCCACCTTCCACGGTTAAGGACATATACAATAACACATTTATGCTGCCACCTTAATTCAGCTGTAATAACTCTAATAAATAATGAAGATTCAGCTTAATCCATCCCACCTTAACTTATCTTATCAACTGAAATCTTTCTTTCATTTTACCTCTGCTCTCATCTCTACTTACACTTAGTACATCTAATACACTTTAAACTTATATTCTACCTCTCTCTCCCTCTTTCTTTATCAGTTTTCTTACGACCATTCACACAGCTTTTTTTTAACTTACACAAAGTAATTCTACCTCATATAGTGTCCATGGCATTCATCTTTTTGTTACGGTCATGTTTTGTTTTCCTTTAAGTCTGTTTTCATATCTTTTTTCTTCTCTAATCCTAATTTATACATCTGACCATTGCATTGTGCATTTTAATTATTTTACATATTATCCGTTTCTGCTCCTATTCTATTCCAAGTGTTATTGTAACACAAAATATTAATTTATTATTTAACTTCAGTCATTTTTGTATATAGTATATTTAAATATTTTTAACTTTTTTCAGCTTTTCTCCTCAGGCCTACACTGAAAAGGGGTCTTACAAGGCCCAGTCAGACCATCCCAATAGCCAAACATATATGCACACATATATAAATACACAAATAAAATAGTATACATCTTCTTAGAATTAATCTACTTGTAATATGATACAGAAAAGACCATACATAGTCCAGGTTTACATTTCATTAAAAATGTTTCTGTTGTCTTAGTAGTTAAATTTAAAAGTGTTTCTGGTTATTCTAAGTATAGTTGCTACTAAGTAAAAATGGACATGAGTTCTGACTGTAGAGTAAGAAGTCAGTACTCAGACTCGGCACCAGTCAGTCAGGAAAGCCATGGTGCTTCAGCAGTAAATTAAGAATATATATAAGAATATATATATATATATATATATATATATATATATATATATATATATATATGTGTGTGTGTGTGTGTGTGTGTGTGTGTATGTGCGATAAAATACCTCATTTTCTGAGACAATGCACCAGACTGATTGTTAGCTTCTCAGATGATTTCTCTTTCTGTTCTGTTTCTGTCTTTCAATCATTTTTCAGCTATAAATATTATTAAGTTAAATATCTTAATTCCTTACTTAATAGCTTATTGTATCTTTTATGTCTTTTAAAGAATTTCATGCAGTTATAAAATGTCTTTCAGTAACATATAACTATAAAACGCAATTATAACATTAAAACAAGAACAGTATGTCACCTATAGGAACCGGACAGAGGATGGGAATGAGTGGCTGCTGCTGGCTGTCTTCTGCTGCAGGGTAGATGATAGTTTGGCTCATGACATAAATGACTCCTAGCAGAAGCACTACATGGTACACATTGGTGACATCTGAGCCTACATAGTCACAGTGTTTAGCATCAATAGGCCAAGAGAAATCTGACACATGAAAGCACACTTTTTGTCAGGAGAACTGCAATAATGAGCTCTGCAGAACTGATGAAGGTAAGCTGGGAACTTCCATTGGGAACAGGGTAGGCCTCATCCCCAAAGACGATCAAACTGGCAAGTCCATACCACCTGACTCACTAGGGAAAAGAGAGTTGACTGGGGCTCCTAGGTTGGAACAGATGGGCTGTAAGGCTCACAACCTAGTCCAGCTCCCATGGATGGTCTGATCAGGTGTCAACAGTGGAGCCATTATGCAAAGATCCTGGATGGAACAAAAAAGGCACAGTATAACTGACTAACCTCTTTATTTTACAGATTCAGCTTTTTTTATAAATAAAGGTACTTCTGCAATATAGCTCAGTTGTAACTCTGTGTTTTCATACAGACACTGTATACTCCCATGCAATAATACGCAGCAAGCAATCTAGCAGGGATACAAATATTCACTTTAAATAACTAGGCAATTATTGCCTAGATGAACTTCAAAATGTATAGGACCATATACCTACAGCAATTTTGTTTATGCGTGTATGCATAAATAAATGAATGTAGGTCAAAGTACATGTCACTTTTATACTAAATTCTGGAGTAAAGCAGTTGCTGGTGTGAATGGGTCATGCATATACTTTTCTTTATTTCTTATTTTTTTTCTTGTAACAAATAGTATAAAGTAAAAATTCCAACATACTTGCTGACCAGTACATTTGGAACTTTTTGTATTTTCTTCAAGAGCTGTAGTCATAAAAGGAAGAAGACGCACTTTCTACTGAAAATATAGAAAATGTAGCAGTGATCACTGACATCTTTAAAAGCAAGTCCTCCCCAGAAACTTTATTTCATATCATAACATTAGTATATTTAATGATTTATTTTTGCAAACTTCATAGTTACTTTTAGTCCTAGCATCTTAATTTAAGACGTATTAGAGAGTGTGATATTTTGTTTACCTTTTATGTTGCTGCACAAACTTTGATTTTTTTGTCTAAATGGAAAATAAAACTACAAACAGTAGCACAGGACTAGATCTTCCAAGCATGTTCAACATATGCTGGCGTATCCTCCTAGACAGCATAAAGCAGCACATTGTACACCAATTATAGCTAATAGACATCTGTCTCCCACTGTCTCTTATACAGTAATGAAAATCTTGAGAAACGGTCAAACATAAACCATAATCCCTGCTGGTTCCTTTGCTACATTGCTCAATAAGAAATAAATACTTTAAAAAACTCTTACAACTTTTAAACTCAGTATCTTCTTCTGGATCTACATCTGTGTTCATTAAGTACATTTTTTAGTTTTGGTCATGATTTATCTACTTGTATTCCTTTTTTGTTTCTGAAAGTACAATTTTTTGTTTTGTTTAGTTAGATTAGCCTGGTTATTTGCCATATAAAAAAGGCCCCTATGTAGAAAACATAGTAACGTAACAACTGGCAATACGATATTGTGGTGTTTTTATGTTATTCATAACATTAATGGTGCATAAATAGGTCACATTATGAAAAGTAGGCAATATGCTGCACTGTTCTTTTAACTGCATAACTGAAGAAGCCTCATTCAGCACAGAAAGATTTTCTGTGATGATCTAGTAATAAAATAGTGCTGGAAAGCTGTCATTTGAAAATTTCTGTGGTAGGGTTGATCATTGTCTTTTCAGTTTCTTTTGGTCAGACATATGCATGATGATAACAATGGAAACTATATTTATAGGTTCATAGGTTCATAGGTGTGTACTAGGCTAATGACCCTGGAGCCTTTACAAGCCTAGCTCATAGGATTACCCTGGCATTGTAATACCTAACCTTAGTTCTCAGGGTCACTGTCAAGTAGAGCCACTGGAGTGATCCCGGGGTGAATTTTTTTATTTCCCATCCACTCATCAAGATTTCTCTTGAAGAGGACCAGTGAGGTGCTCTGCTTTCATGTATGGGAAGTCTATTCTATAGAATGGGCAGTCTCTAGGTTATGAACCTGTCCCTCCAGTACGTTCTGTTGATTGTGGTAATGAGGTTGAGGTCTCTGGAGTGTGTGGTGCGGAGGGATTGGGATTTCTTTAGATGTAGCATTTCTAACAGAGCTGGGTCAAACATGGCTTTGTAAGTCAAGCAGAGATTGCCTCTAAGTAGGTGATATGAGACAGAGAATAGTTGGAGTTTTTTGAGTCTGTCCATATAGGACAAGTGTTTAAGACCTAGGATCTTCTTTGTGAGGTACTTTTGTGGCCTCTACATTTGTTGCAGGTGTCTAGTGAGGTACATGCCAAATGGGGCATTGTACTCGATGACTGGCCTAATGAGGGAAGAGTAGAGGGAGACAATGACCTCTTTCTTCCTGGATGCAAAATTCCTTAGTAATGAGATGTGCCACATAGAAGGACTTTATGACCACAATGGCAATGTGGTGGCCAAAAGAGAGGTTGCTGTCAACCTGTGTTCCCAGATCTTTTATGACCCCTTCTGTGTTCAGTGGACTACCATCGATGTGGTAATTCATGGGAACCAGGTTTTTCCCAACAGGGATGACAACACATTTTTTGGCATTGAGCTTAAAGCCATGGTTCTGACACTGGTCATTAGTCTCAGTGAGGCCTTTCTGTAGGATGTCAACATCACTTGTGGAGTTAATTATGGCTCCCAACTTGCAATCGTCTGTGAACTTTGTCAGCCAGAGTCCATTTGTGTTGGCCTGGACTTCAGAGAGGTAGATAGTAAACAGGAGACGACCCAGGACCAAACCCTGTGGGACTCCACTCGTGACTGGTTGGCAGTCTGACTTGGAGTCAGCTACTTTCACATTGTGGGTTCTATCTGTGAGCCAGTTTGTAACCCACCTAGTAATATAGGTGTTGATGCCTAGCTTAGTGAGTTCTCCTATGATTCCTGAGTGGGGAATGGTATCATATGCCTTGGTCAGATCAAGGTAGGCTGTATGAACCACCTTGCCTTCATCCACAGCTCTGGTGACTGACTCAAAGAAGTCAACCAGATTGAGCAGTCATGATCTACCCTTCACAAAACCAAACTGTGTGGGATCCATAGTTTGGAGATTCCCTATTTCCTTGTTTATTAGGTCCATGATGATGCGTTCCATAACTTTGCATATCAGGCTAGTCAGGCTAAGGTGGCAATGGTTCCCAGGGTCTGTAGTCACTCCTGCTTTCTGGAGAGGGATGACTGTAGCAGTGTGCCATTCGGTAGGGACAAAGCCTGAGGTGAGGCTGTGATTGAACAGGGCACACAGATGAGGTGCCAGTTCATTCTGTAGTTCATATAGAACACAGCCAGGGATATTGTCAGGTCCCATAGAAGCTGTATTCTTGGCCTTGGACAGTGCAGTTTTAACCTGTGCAGCAGTAATACTGGGTGTCTGGCAATCTACTGGTATTGTGATTGGTCCTTTGGGGGGAGAGGGGTAAAGTTGGCATTGAATTAGTCACTCAGTATATTGACAATATCTGTTGGCTTAGTATAGGAGGTGCCATTGTGCAACACCTCCAAGCAAATCTGAGTATTGCTGTGGAGATTCTTTACATAACTATAGAAGGCCTTGTGGTTGTTGTTACTATCTGCTGCAATTCTGTTTTCATAGCTAGGTTTAGAGGATTTGATGAGTGCTCTCAACTTTTTGTTGAGGCTGATAAGGGAGTTTTTCCAGTCTTGGGACTTCACCTTATTTTGCATCAGTTTCCTTATTCTGTTATAGTGTTTGTTTATGGCAGGGGACCACCAGATTGGCTTCCTTTTTTTGGAGGAGAGTGTCTTGGTTCTATTGGGTATGGCAAGATCCATGCATTTCTGTACGTGTTCATACAGGGCATTAGTGTACGATTCGGCATTCATGCAGCTGTTCTCCAATTGCATAGGTGCCGTGAAGTTAGCCAACTCTGTTTTTAGGAACCCAAAGTTAGCTTTGGAGAAGTTTTTCATGGTGGTTACCTCTCTGGGGGGTGGGAGGTATGTGGATTTCCAAGGTGAATAGTTTGTGGTCGGATCTAACCAGGGAGGAGTCGACTATTGGTATAGAGCAATGGTTGCCCATATTAGTAATGACCAGGTCAAGGATGTTGCTACCTCTAGTGGGGTAAGAACGAGCTGGTCCAGGGCATTAGAATTAGTGAATTCCAGTAAACGTTAGGCAAGAGTATTGGTACATGAGTAGTTTTCCCAGTTAATGGAGGGGTAGTTGAAGTCACCCAGAATGAGAGTGTTAGTTTGGACTCTAATATTCTCCAGGGTGCTTAAGAACGTGGAGTGTGAGTCTTTGGTCATGGTTGGGGACCTATTGCAGGCTACGACCTGAATCGCTGTCTTACCTAATGTTAGGTGCACATGAAGTATCTCTGATGTGTTATGTTCGGCTACCGGTCTGGAGGTGTGAGCATCATTTATGAATATGGAAACACCACCGCCTTTGGAGCTTCAGTCCAAGTTTTGGGGCCGAAAGTTGTGGAATGAGTTATAGCCTGGTAGTGCAGGGGTGCTTTCTGCTGCCTTGAACCAGGTCTCTATTACAGCACAAAGGTCGATGTTCTCCATTTTAAGGAGTGCCTTGAGCGAGTGCATTTTGAGATTTAGACTTCTAGCATTGAGCAGCATGGCCCTCAGATTGCATTTGTTTGTAGCTGTTATGGTGATGATTTGGTCTTTGGATCACCACCATTAAAAGCACTGTAGGGGTGGAAGAGCCTTGGCCAATATCTGGGAGCACAGGAGTGATAGATGCAGACCATCTCTGACAAAGCATCGAGGTCTGTCAGTCATGTCATCCCAGACAGATACTGGATCCCCTTAGAATGACACCAGAAACTTAGCCAATTGTTGAAATCAATCATTTTCTGCTTGTACTGTGGTATCATTCTGGGCGATGGTAGGAGGCTGCTCAGGGTTAGGGTCATACCCGCCTGGGCTACATACTCTGAGAGCTCCTCCATGTCTCTTTTCATGTAGTCCAGGGAAGTACGTCTCAGGTCATTCACATCCACATGTACAATGACAGAGCCATATTTGTACCTGTTGTTGAGGAACCTGAGTGCATGCATTATGTGGTGGATCCTTGCACCTGACAGGCAGCTGACTGTTGTTTTCTCCTTCGAAACTTAGTGAGTTGGACATCGGTATGCCTCCTATTGAATCACCTATGACTAGTGTGTTGGGAATGCTGTTTTGCCTTAGGGGCTTTGGTTGAGTGGCACACTGTTTAGGAGAATTATGTGTCTCATGATTAGTGTTGTGTTGTGTTGGTCAAGTGCATTTATGCCTTGGAGGTCTCTGCTGCTTGGGTAGATTTGGATTGAGAGCCTCCGCAAAGGTGGGTGTGTGGTTTGTGTTTTTATGTGAAGGCATTGCTGGTGTGTGTTCTGGAGGGCTATGTGTTCCATGTGGTGTGGTGCAAGTGTTGACCTTTTCCTCTTACCAGCTATTCTGGTCTTGGCTGGAGAGTGCGTGGCTTCCAATTTGAATATATAAGTGCATTTCTCGCACGTCTGAATGTTGGGAGGTAAGAGGAGAGGGTGGTCGGTGTAAATGAGGCAGCTGCTACATTGCCTCAGGATGACCAAGCTCACCAGGTTAATAGGAGAAAGCACGGGGAACTGACATTTAGACATGCCTGGAGCATTAATAATAAGTACTGGAGCTGTTTCCTTGTAGAACATTTAGTGCTGGTAGCACTTTGTGTGCTACAATAATTGCTAAAAGAAGTTTGTAAAGTTGTTGTTGTTGTGTCTTTTGGCTTTTCCTGGTTAGGGGTCGCCACAGCAGAACTCTGGTCCGCTAATGATTGGCAGTAGATTTTTACATGCCAAGTTGCTGGCCCTGACGCACAACCTTCAACGAAGGTATGCCCATTCACGCATGTCTCCACACAGAAGACGCTCTAGCTGAAAATTGAACAGGACAACGTCTTACTGTGAGGCAACAATGTAAAGTGCTAGACTAAAAAGCTAGCAGAGGAGAAAACTAGCAGATCTAAGGGAAAAATTGAAGAGTAGACATTTTGGCACCACTCATAAGCTTACAAACAGTCCTGGCTACAGCAAATCCAGGGAGAGTGGCCTAATGGTTAAGGTGTTTGCCTTACAAACACAAGAAGTACGGTTTGAGCCTCACAAAGGATAACTGGCTAGGCTTAAAATGGTTCACAAGGGCAGTTATCTTAATACTAATCTATGAAAATCTGGACTACACTAGTTCCAGGAAAGGCAGAGAACTTTTTTTTTCTTAGTAGAAAGTGAAGAGAGATAATTCATTATTCAGAAGCTAAAAGGGTGGGCCTTTGCTAATTTCTCACTATAAACAGTAGAATGAGCTGATGTAATGTGACTGGGGGGAGGTGTCCAGTATCAGCTTTATACCACAGGCGGGCAACTCAAAGCCACCAAGACTTAAGACCACCAGAAGAACTGGGCGGGGGAGTGGGGAAAAAAAGTTTCTCTTCTATTAATGTTTATTTACCCATGTCCCTGAATAAAATGAGGTGATGTTTAAAAAAAAAAAAAAAAAAAATATATATATATATATATATATATATATATATATATATATATATATATATATATATATATATATATATATATATATATATATATATATATATATATATATATATATATATATATATATATATATATGTATATATATATATATATATATATATATATATATATATATATATATATTGTTCCTTCATATCTCTCAACATCTTAGTGCAAGAAATATGGACACAGCCTGACAAAATGGGGGGGGGGGGGGGCAAAGGCCCAGAGATAGGGACAGATTTTAAATATTGCTCTTATAAACTTAGAATGTTGCTAGAGTAACAGGGTTTGTGTTAACATTAATTTTCTGAAGGATTTGAAGTCTGAAACTCAAATGTATGTCATTAGTGTGACTTCAGTCCTCAGATCATCCCAGTGATTTGCCAGAAAACCAGAAATTTTATGAGGTACAGATGAAAAATGAGGCAAAAATCTGGACATTCTGCAAAAATCTAAACAGTTGAGAGTTATGAGTTCCTTAACTTCTTTCTTAACTTCCTCTCTTTGTTTTTCTCCTGAAATGTGCCAGTAGGTGGCAGCAGTGATCCCCAGTACAGTGCAAGCAATGGCATACTATATGGGGTCTGGGAGGAGACGTTGCAGCCTTTGTTAGCTTCCTCCTTCCGGAAAGTTATTTACCTTTGACTGTGTCATTAATCTCGCTTTGTCTGTTTAGCAGTACCTTATCATTCCTGTGACCCTTGACAGGTGATACCATAGTTCCTTATTCTTGCTGGTAAATAATTTACATGGAATAATACAAAACAGTATACTTTCATTTTGCAGACTTTATAATATGCTGTGTATTGAATTTTGAAATGTTTTCCAAATGAGGACAGAAGTACAAGAATAATAGGTCTTGTGCATTAAGTATTTTGAGCAGGTGAATCCTGTAAAGAAACAGGACCTATTTCTTCACCTTTGCTCATTATGTCCAGGAAATGCAGGCAAGTGGAACAGAGGAATAATTGTTAGCATTTGGTCTCTAATGTACATCAGTCTAAATATAGATTCCAAATGTGTTCAAAGGATGAATCCCATGCATTCCATAGTTCACTTTCATTGTGCTGAATATTGTCTCTGCATAAAATAAAGTAGTTTCAGTGTTCACTCCGGCTGGGTTTTAATACAGTGCTTCCTTGATGTAGGATGACTGACAGAACATAAAGACTCTTCTTGCAATAATGGGCTAATATAGCTCACAATAAAACCTAGATGTCAGGGAGCTGACAAAGGTGAGCTTGCTATACTTACTAGATATGGTTTTGATTGCATTAGTCTCTGGTTCGTGCCACATAATATGTGACCCCTACATGTGCTTGTCTTCAAAGCAGCCATGATAATGCATAATTTTATCTACTGTCTAGGTTATCTTTAGCCATTCTTGCTGAGACAAATCCATCATTAAATTATAATATGTTTTATGAAATCAGATAATTTTGTCCATTCTTTTGCTTTGATGCCACCCTGTAGTAAACTCTGAGGATATTAAATTACATTGGAGTGACCAGAATCATATCTCTCAACTGCCCAGATTTTCAACGAATGTTTAGATTTTTGCCTCATATTTTTGTTCTGTTCTTCATATGTGTGGTCTTCTGACAAATCACTGAGGATTGAAGTAAAAAATTAATGATATAAAGTTGGTTTTGGACTTCATATCTTTCAGAAAATGCCTGGTATTGCATAGGTTCATAGGTAGGTACTAGGCTATCTGCCCGATGGCATTTATAAGCCTAGCCAGAGGGTGTCAGCTTTTGCCTCCCCATTGATTAATTAACTGATCCTCTGTCAAGCAGAGCCAATGAAGTGATCCCACGGGTGTATTTGCTGTTACCCATCCACTCGTCAAGGTTTCTTTTGAAGAGTGTTAGTGAGGGGCTCTGCCTAATGTAGTTTGGAATTTTGTTCCAAAGCATGGGGAGTCTCTATGACAGGAATCTATCCCTCTAGCATGTTCTATTTATTCATAGGTTCATAGGTCCATACTAGGCTATCTGCCCTGGGGAATTTATAAGCCTAGCCCGATTGTGTTTGGCTTACGCCACCCCTTGATTTGAGTATACTGTGCCCTTTTTAAAGTTTAGTTTACTGTGCCTCTGTCTAGAGGACAAGAACAAATATGAATTAATTAATTGTTGTGGTGAGGTTTAGCTCACTGGAACACGTGGCTCTCAGTGACTTGGATTTCTTTAAGTGGAGCATGTCCATCAATTCTGAGTTGGACATGACTTTGTAAGTCAGGCAGAGATTACCTCTAAGTAAGCGATATGCCACTGAGTACAGATGGAGTTTTTCCAATTGGGCTGCGTAGGACATATTTTTGAGGCCAGTAATCCTCTTGGTGAGGTACTTTTGTGGTCTTTCCAGCTGTTGGAAGTGTAATTCTAGCAACTAGTTAACAACATCATTATTTAAAAATGTTACCTATTTTGGGCCTTTGTCTGCCCCCCTCCCCATTATTTTAGGCATTGTCTGTATTTCTGTGCTAAGTGGTTGAGAGGTATGCCACACATCCTGTGTACTGTCCCATACTTGCGAGACCAAATACAGAGAATGAGTGTCCATTCTTTCTCTATACTTGGTCTCAAACTTTGGGAAAAAAATATTACACTATAATGACTATTCTTTCTTTGTACTTGAATCCAGATTCTGTGGATCACTCCACCATCTTAAGAACTGTACAGCAGTATAAGGAGTTTAGCTCCAAAGTATTGTGGTACCTCACCACACTATTCCAATGCTGCTGCTGTAGCCAGAACTGTCCTTTTCTTGTTTTATACCTTTCCATTGTCTTGGCTTCCCTATCCATTAACCATCTCTAACCTACCTTAGAATTACTGATGCCTTGATCAGTTAACTTGTGATTCAAATAACATTTAACTCAATGAACTTAAAATCATGTAAAAAGTGTGGCACATTGCAGTGTTAAATCATCAGTCTTATAAACAAAACTACTACAATTCTTGTTATACATCTATCACATACCTTTAATTTATATTCATATTTGTTCTTAATTACTTTTGCTGTTCTTTGTGTACATTTACTGCATATTTAAATGTTAAGTTAAACATGAGATATAAAGCAAAAAATCCATTCCTTCTAGGTCCTTTTTAACCAATATACCACAGCCATGTGGAGTTATAATATACTAAAATAAAACCTTGAGGGTATAAATGGTGGCACTGTAGCTTTTTGGTAAGCTCTCTGTTTCACGTCTCCAGGATCAGGACTCCTTCCAGACTTCTGTTCAGTGTCCATGTGAAGCTTTACATGTTTTCACCATGTCTACTTGTGTTTTTGTTTGGTAGTTCACCTTCCTCCCACCTGCCAAAAAAAACATGTTACTTGGTGTGTGTATGTATATGTGTGTGTCTGTGCAGATACAAATGTATATATAGATATAGATAAATATAACTATGTATGAATATGTATATGTATATATTTATTTTATTTATTTAACACCTGTTTATCGGGGGAGTCTGACTGGGCTAGTTGCACATTTTCAGTGGAGGCCCGGGGAGAAAAGCTCCTTACAAGTACACAGCAAAACAGTACAATATTAAGCAGACCAAAAATAGAATATTATACAATAGAATACTGTACAAAAATGTTTGTTCAATAATATACAATAATATTTGTCAAATTCTGTACATCAGAGTAGATGGAGAGAAAAAAAGTTGGAGGGGGTGGATGAGGAGGTGAAAAAAAAAGTAAGTTCAGCCTGGTGAGAAGCAAGACCATAACATGTTGTCTTTTAGATGGCTCTTTAGAAGGTTTTTGAACTGTGTCAGGTCACTGGTATTTACAATATTCTGAGGGATAGAGTTCCACGCTTTCAAGATGTGATTTGAACAGAGACAGTCTCTGAAGATGTTGGATTTTGTAACTTTAATAGTAGGTAGAGGATCTCCGGGTCCTGTTTTTGAGATACATTTGTACTAGGTTGTGTATGGCTGGACATTTGTCAGGTAGGTATACTAGTGAGTGGGTTAGGGTAAACTGCTTAAAGGATAATAAGTTAGGCAGTTCTAACCATTTGAGTTGTTTTAGATCTGGGTAGTGATGGGTTCTGTGGGGTAGGCTAACGGAAAATCTGGCTGTCTTGTGGTAGCATGTTTCTAGCTTGCTATCAGTTTTCTTGAGGTTTGTGAGTACAGGGGATGCATGGAATAGGATGGATATCAGGTGGGGCCTGGCGATTGCTTGTCTGGAAGAGTTGGTAAGATAAGCCTTAATTCTGTAAAGAGAACATCATTTAATGTGGACTTTTTAATTGCAAGTGAAATATGCTTGCCCAAATTTAAATTATTATCAATAGTGACACCCAGTAGCTTAGTTTCAGTGATTGATTCAGTTAGTGTGTGCTTAGATGAGGTGATTTTAAAGTCTTGGTTGATGTTATTTGTTTTGTGATTGTTGTTGGGGAATAGCATTAGCTTGGTTTTGTTGGGGTTTAGGATGAGCTGGCATTTATATAGGAAAGATTCAATGGCAATGAAGGATCTTTAGGTAACCACTAGTAGCTGTGGCAACTAGGTTGCAGCACAGATGACAGTGGAGTAATTTGCATATTGTATGATGGTAGCAAGGTTAGTTGCAGTGTGGAGATTATTGGTGAGGACACAGAAATGAAGTGGCTCAAGTATTAAGCCTTGTGGAACTCCTACTATTACAGGAAGTAGGGAACAGAGATAATTTTGCCACTTGATTCCTTGTTGGTGATCTGAAAGATAATTTTGGAACCAGGAAAGGGTATTTTTTTGATATGTCAATGGATGCCAGATCTTATAGGAGCTGTTGGTGGGACATTGTGTCAAATATCTTTGACATATCTAGAAATATAGAGGAGACCATTTGGCCATCGTTTTTTAGTTGATTTACAGTATTGGTGAAGCTAAGCAGGGCAGTGGTGGTAATGTGGCTTGGATGGAATCCTTGTTGTGAGTTGGCAAGGAGCTTTTTAGTTAATAGATGGTCCATTTGTTGTGAGTGGATGCATTTTTCTAAAATTTTTGAAAGAGGGGATAGTATGGATATTGGTCTATAGTTGAAGAGTTCTAATGAAGAGCCCTTTTGTGGAGAGGAATTACATAGGAAATTTTCCAAATTTTAGGTATGTACTTTTCTGAGATGGCTCTATTGATCAGAATCGATACCGGGTAACAGATGACATCTGTTGCTAGTTCGAGGTATTCATTTGGTAGTTTGTCGGTGGCAAAAGTTGTAGGTTTTTAGCTTGCTTAATAATTTCTTTATTTTGCTTATTTGGATGGGTTGGACAGAGAGAGAAAGAGTGTGTTAGGGGTGTCTTTGGTTACAGGTTGAGTGACTTGTAAGGAATTGTTTGTTTTTTATGAGTGAGAGTAAATAGTTTATGAAAAAGGAGTTAAACTGGGATGCCATGCTCTCTTCTAGGTTAGGGGTATTTGGAGTTGGGGTGGAATTTTGACCTGGATTTATAAATTGTTTGATAGTACCCCAGAATTTTTGTGGATTATTATGATGTTTGTGTTGCATTGAGTAATACTGTTTGTATTGGTCTTGATTTGTTTTTTGCATATATTTCTTAACTGACAATAGCTATTGAGGAAAGCTTTGGTTTTGTTGGCCTGAAGATGGTACCAGAGTTTGTCTCTTTGTTTTAGTAGTTGTCTGGTTTCCTTTGTGAGCCATGGATGGTAATTCATTTTAGATCTAATGTGTCTTGTAGGGGCCAAACCATTTAGTAAATCAAGAAATGTATTGTTGAAATATTGTACTGCTGCATCCAATGGGAGGTACTTTAATGAGGACCAATTGCAGTTTTGAAGCAGTAGTTTAAAAGTGTTTGCAGAGAAGTTTTTTTATATTATGTACTTGTTTGTATGATATAGTTTTTGTGAGAGAGTTGCAGTGCCTTAGGAATTAGGTCAGTAGTGGTCACTTAGGCTGTCTGGAGACCACCTGAGTTACAGATAAGTGAGGGTTTGTTTGTCAGTGTCCAGTCAATAATTAATTGTTGCTGTTTTTGTCAACCCTAGTGGGTGTTAGTATCAGTTGGGTGAAACCATGTAAATTTATGTAGTTGGAGGGTTTTTCAGAGGAATAGGTTTGCTAATCAGTATTGAAATTGCTTACTATACTAGTTTCTTGGCTAAATGTAGATGGGTTGTTGCTGGGAGGGACGTATACTACTAGTAGGATTATATGTTTGTTGTTTTTTAGGTATGAGGCTAGTAGATCAGTGTTATGTAGGCCTGGGGATTACTTGTAGTTGCTTAAAGTTAAGAGAGTCTTTATATATTATTGCTACATCTCCACCTCGCTTTTTCATTCTGTCTTGCCTAAGAATTTTGTAGCCAGGGGATAGGATTTTATTGTTATTTATGTGGAGTTTAAGCCAGGTGTGAGTTAGGGCAGCAATTTTCAGGAGTGTAAAGGGAAAGACCAGCATGGAATTCATGTATTTTGTTTAACAGGCTTCTGAGATTTATGTTAATAAGAAGGATGTCTAATCTAGTTTTGGGTATGTTGTTAAATGGTAGGGAGTTATGCTTTTTTGATGGTTGGAGTTTTATTTGGGCCATGGATAGGTTTTGTTGGGTAGAAGTTGGGCCTGAGTTAGGATGTATGTCTCTGCATAATTGTAGGTTTGTTTTTTTTTGTGTGTGAGAGGTTGGGCAAAAGTATTTAGCAGATGTTTGGTGGTGTTTCAGTGACATACAGTATGCTGAAGTAGGTGAGTGTAAATATCTATATGAGAATTGTCCATTTGTGGTGGAGTTGTAGATTTGGGGTGTTATACTGAAGGTGGTGAGTGCAGTTTGAGTAGAAGTGATGGATGGGTAGGTGGGAGATTTTAAGTACATAATGGAAAGGTTATGAAATGTGGTGAGACTGAGGGCAATGAATAATAGAGCCAGGATTATTATGTGAATGAGAAATGTGTTTGTGTTTAGGGTTTGGTGTGGGGTATGTGGTGGTTACTGAGTAAGGAAAGAGGAGATGACAGTATGAGTGTGATTATGTGGGAGGATGGAGGAGGGGTAGGAGATGGGAGGGTTTATTTAATTAGCATGATGTAAAGGTGATGTATTTCATTATGTGTGGATAGTATAATTAGGTGGGTGTGGTGTGGTCAGTATAAATGTAAGCGATTTGGGGGCGGGTGGGAATGGTGGTAGTGTAGTTGAGTGGAGTGAGCCTGAGCGTAGCAAGGGTGGGAAAAGCCACGATGCAGAGCAGTCAGTAAGTACAAGAAAAATGATCAGTTAATGGAACTTAGCCAGGTCAATACATTTGAGCCACATCAAGTTCAAATCAGGGTTTCCAACTATGTACCCTGAGATAGGAGTCTACCATATTCTGGTAACTGTGTTTTGAGTCCAAGGGGCAGGTTTGACTTTAGTATAGGTGACCTTTTAGATTGCTTTAAAATAGTACTTAATGGGAACAGGAGAGGGGAAAGGAGTCCAGTGGTGTGCATGCCTCTATATTGTATCTGAGAAAGGTTAACGTTTAATGTGGATTTGTTTTTGTAGTGATAACCTGCACTTCTAGCAGTTCCTTAATAGTTTTCACTTTTCAGCTGTACAGGGTTCCAGTAATGGAGCAGAGCTCTATTCTGGTGAATAGTCTTGTGAAGTAACTTCATGGCTGGTGGAAGGCACGGTTAAGTGTTAAGGGGACTGGAAATAAAAAGAGAGAGAAAATGTTAGGGAATGGAGGGGGAGAAGAGACTGAGAAATGGCAGAAGTTGTTAGGAAAAGTAGAAAGGAATGTTAAGAAACAAAGCAAATAGTTGCTATAATGGAGATAACAGTATGTACACAAACAGGCAAGAGAGTAATTGCATAGGCTATTACTATATAATATGGTTATATAATGACTGGTTATATAATGACTATATATGTTATATAATGACTGGTCGACATTCAAAACATGTACCACAACATATCAAACATTCATTATATCAGCCCTACAATACATGAACACTAAGTACATCGAAAAGGGAAACAAGTTTCTTTTTCTGATGCCCTACCCATAACCTGATCACATTCAGCACAAATTCACCTGAATAGTGGTAGTGTTATGGGAAGAGCTTTTTAAGTTCAAATGTGCATTAGGGTTATGGGCAGGGTTAAGGTTAGCATGTATTATGAAGGTGTAGTAGGGGGCTTCACTCTTCATCTTCTATATTTTCCTCTAGCTGTTCATTCAGTATTTTTCACAAATACTACTTTCTGCCTTACACTCATCTCCTTATAAGATCCATAACTTTTCTAACTTTACCCATCCAAGCCAGGTGTGGATTCTTTCTTCCCTTCTGTTATAACATCTTAAAACATTTTTTCAAATCAATTCTGTCTTGTAATTTATAATTTACTCTATTCAAAATTTTCTTTACTCTCTAACTTCCCCTTTCAGTGTCTTCCTCCTTATACATTGTTTGTACAAATGTTTCTAGTAACTCAATTTCTTTATACTTTTCTACAATGCTTTCATCTACCATTCCTCCAGTCTTACCTTTCCTTCTTTTTTACCACCTTTTGTAAAAAGGATGAAACTTCCTTTTCATCTAAATAAATTTGAAGAATATTCTTTTTCCCATACAGTTTCTTTTCAGTTTCTCTTACATTACTATTTACATTCCTTTATCAAAACGTCTCACCATGTTTTCATATTCTACTTAAGTTTTTTTACCCTTCTCATTATGGTGGGGGTTCTGTTTAAACACTACCTGTCATTTTGTCCATCTTTCATAAAATATTTTCATTGTCATGTATTCTTTCCATAGTTTGATACCTTCCTTCGTTTCTTTGTTTTACCTGCAACCCTAGTAACCAAATATTCATCCACAACCCCATTTTTCCCATTTTTGCACATGGGGTTGTGGTGTAACTTCAATAGTAACATTCAACTAGAGTCAGGTTTTTACACTGCCGGGTAGCTCGCCCCTGGTAAACATTTTATTCCTTTTCTATTTATGGTTTCTTTTTTTCTCAATAATTTTTATTTATTTTTACATCACAGCAGAACAGTAAATGAAATGTAGTAAATAAAACAAAAATATATGAGCATTAAACAATTGTTATACATTGAGATTAATACAAAAAGAGGTTAATCAATCAAACAATATTATCTACACTATGTACATAGATGCTTCCAAAATTCAACATAGCAAAAGAGATAATTTCGGTAGGCTTAGTATAAATAAATTCTTAAAGAGAAAAAAGACATTTATAAGAGTTAGGGATGTAAGATGTTGTGAAAATTCCTAGTTATAATGAAGTAGGGTAATTTATGGTAGTTTATGCAAGAATTATATTAAAAATTTGTTCCCATAGTTTGCAAAATTTAATATTTTGGTCCCTTTTGTTAATTATTATTTTATGGGGTAATAGATGTTTAGTCCCTATCAATCTAAAGTTCTCCCAAGAATTATTAGTTGAGTTGAGCCATTTGGTAGCTATATAAAGTTTCAATAAGAGGAAAATATTAATTGGGGTAATTGCTTGTTTTTTGGAGATATTATTTGGGACGATATGTAGTATCGTAAATTCGCAGGTGAGTGTAGATGTCTGATAGCCCGTCTTTTGTAGTTGAAGTTTAAGAGAGTTCCAGAGTTTGAATACACATTTACAGCTCCTGAAAATGTGGAGTAAGTCAGCAGATTTATCTTTGCAGTGTGGGCAGAGTGGATATTTTTTAGGGTTAAATTTTATGTAGAATAGCAGGTGTGAAATGCACATTGTTATAGATCATGAGTTGAGTAAAAGCTAGTTTCTGAAGGGATACAGATTTTATTGTTAGATTAATTGCTTGATTCAATTTATGATTATCAATGGATGGAAGGTTTTTCCTCCAGTAGTCAGAGATGAGTATATGTTTCTGGAATTTAATGTCTTTGATCATTTTGTAGGTACATGTGATAATTTTTTTAGTTGAGAGGAGAGTCTTCCAAAGTAAGTTGCAAGTTACTATATCTTCATTACTAGTGATAGTGTCATGGAGATAACTAGTACATAACTCCTTGATCTGTCTCAGGATCAGTAAGTATGATTTGGGAAGGTTCAATTGGTTCCTTATTTCTTGTACAGAGCAATTTAAGTATGGATATATGTCTTGTATGGTTGTGTTTATTAGTCGAGGGAAGTGATTTAGGTTTAAAGTCTGATTATTTATTTTAAGATTAGGATTCTTATGTAAGGGTTGTAATGTCATCATAGCTTGTATAAGGTTTAAGGATTTGAATAGTTTTTGTGTTAGTGTGATGGAGTATTTAAGGGGTTCTATTAAATTACAGGATTTCATTAAGCTGGTGTTTAGAAATGGTAATGCTTTGGGGTTGATATCCAGGCTTTTGATATGGTTATGGTATATTCTTAGCCAGTATGGGTACCAAGCTTTATCTATTGAGTTGTGCTCAGCAATTCATAAAATTCTATTGGTGTTTATATTTAAGTAGTATGTCTCAAAGTTTGGAAGGTCTAAACCACCTTTATTTTTGGGGGTCGTTAATTTAACATATGAAATTCTGTTTTTTTTGGGTTCCCAGATGAACTTGGCAAACTCAGTGTGTATTTGTTTAAAAAATTTCTTGGGTATGGTTATCTGGGAAGTCATGAAAATATAAAGTAATCTGGATAAGACATTCATTTTAATTACAGAAATTTTGACCAAAAATGGTAGCCTTAGATTTTTTCATCTATTCAGGTCTAGTGAAATGTCATGCCATTTTTGCTTTATGTTATTTGAGTAAAAGTCTTTGTTGTTTGTAGAGAATGTAATGTCTAAGTATTTAATTACTTCTTCAGTTTTTATTTTCCCTACCAGTGGTAGAAGGGAGAATGGTTTAGGAGTTTTTAAGGGGAAATGTTAGTTTTTTGAGGTTCAGTTTGTAATTCGATATCATCGAAAAGCGTTCAATAGCAGATAGTATTTTATTTATATCTGAAATTGGGGAGGTACAGTAAATATTTAGGTCATCAGCAAAAGCAGATAAGAAGATTTTGGTGTTATAAATTATTGGAGGGTTATGATATAGATTTTGTTTTATATTTAGGAAGAGAGGCTCTAGATATAAGTTAAAAAGTAGAGGAGATAGAGGGCATCCTTGACGGGTTCCATTTTTAGTCGGAATTCTTTTTGACCAGGTTTTGTTTATATATAAAGATGTATAGGGGCTACTGCATAGTATTTATAAGGTTTGGATACATTTTTGGGGTATGTTGAAGTAAAGCAGAGTTTGAAGTAAAAATTTTATGTTTACTCTATCAAAGGCTTTATGGGCATCAATAACGAGTGCATATATGTTTAGATTGTTTTGATTAGCATATGAGATTAGTGTATTTAGTGTTAATGTATTATCACTTGTTTGTCTAAATGTTATAAAACCAGATTGTTCGGGGGAAATAATTTTATCCATTAAATTTTTCAGTCTGTTTGCAAGTATAGATGTTAGGATTTTGGTGTCAATATTTAATAGTGTTATGGGTCTATAGCTATCTGGGTTTTTGGGGTCTGCTTTTTCTTTAAGTATAAAAATAGTTTTAGATGCATTAAAGTATACATCATTGATTTTGTTATTTATTATATAGTTCAGTATATGGAATAAAATTTGGGCTACGATGGGGTAGAAAGTATTATAAAATTTGGTAGTGAGACCGTCAGGGCCAGGGGCTTTATGTGATTTCATTTGCTGAATTGTTGATGTTATTTCGTCAATGGAGATGGGTTCACTTAATTTTTCTTGTTGTTTTGGGTCTAATTTCGGGAAATTGAGGTTTTGGAGAAAGTGTGATCTAACTTCTTTTGAGGGCAGTGTTAGTTGATCTCCATAGGTTTGTGAATATATTAACTCAAAGGTTTTAATAATATCATCATTTTTAGTATAGTGTTTGTTCTCATAAAATATTTTGGATATTTGAGAGGAGGATTTGGTTTGGTTAATAATCCTGGCTAGAGCTCGGGATGGTGTTTGGACTTCATTAGCATAGTTAGCTAACATTTTGGTTTCATGAAAGGATAATTTGTTGTTAAGCAGAAGGTAGAGATCCTTTTGGAGCTTCAATAGTTCTGTTTCTGTTTGCATATTAAAGTTAGTTAATAGATCATGCTCAAGTAATTTTATTTTAGTTTCCAAATTCTGCTCATCTTTAAGTTGAATTTTTTTTATAGTAAGCTGCTTTTTTAATGAAAATTCCCCTAATTTGTGCTTTGGTTGCCACCCATTCAATATCTGGGGGAAACTGAGAGTTCGGAATGTTAGATAGGGTTGACTTGAGGATAGATTGAATCTCATTAATTATTTATTTTTTGGTTAAAAGATTGGGGTTCAGGGACCAATTGTAACCTCTTTTTATTGTACAGTTTATGGGGTTTCCATTAATGTTTAGAGTAATTTTGGATTGGTCGGAGAGGTATCTAGTGTGGATGTTCAATTTAGGGTCTAAAGTAATGAGTGCTTCCGAGATTAAAAAGAAATCAATTCTCAACCACATTTTGTGGCAATTGGAGTAGAACGTAAAATTACTAGTTTTATTTGGATTATCACCATATTTAAAGGGATCATATAAATTGTAGTCATATTTAACTTCATTTAAAGCTAGGGATGCTTGTTTATTATATGATAGGCTATACTTAATTTGTCCTGTTCTGGATTTTGGTATGTGTTCCAATCTCCACCTAGAATCATATAATGATTTTGGAATTGGTTTAGAATAGGGTATAGTGATGCAAGAAAAGAGTGCTGATTATTACAAGGGGCATAGATATTTAGTAACAGAATGGGTTTAAGAAGAGTTGGAGTTGAAAGGGTTACATAGCACCACCTCCCCTCTCTGTCCACTTTGGGTTCCAGAATTTTGTCTTGTATTACTTTTTAATTATTATAGCTACCCCCGCACTATTGGTTTTACCTTCAGAAGCTATCATTTCTCTTATCCATTTTTCCCCTAATTTTTGACCATTGTTCAAGGGTTAGATGTGTCTCCTGAACTAGTATAAAGTTTGCTTTTGCTTGTAAAATGAGGTGTAAAAAAAGTTTTCTTTTCTTTTTATTCTGGAGCCCTTTGATATTCCATGAGTCAAATTCCCACATTGAGGCGTTTGGCTTGTCGGTATAATAAGACTTGTGAGTTATTTAAGGATGATAGTTTTTGTTTAAATTTTGATGAGATTGAATTAGGAAAGCATCTTGTTATTCCCGTCCCAACTCTGTGCCTAACCACTATCCCCAAGGACCAGAAATAGAGCAGGGGATAAATAGTTATTAAAATTGTAGGTCTATATTTCAATAGAGTATTAACATAACGTGTTCTAAAATTTAGGTAAGGAATGAAAGCGAGTAACCCTGCATGGGTTTTAACAACTTTGACAAAGCTTGACAAACTTACTCCCTAAAAAGCACTACTAATATACCCTAAGTCTTCTCAATGAATTTTAATATAAAGAAGTTATAACATCGAAGGTGTATACCATACAACATTAACATTAGATGAGAAAAGCAATCTCGAAAGAGACTATTAGAACCAATATTTACAAACATTATAACTGTATTCTAGAATAATTAGGTATTATTTTTATTTTTAGTATGATTACATTTGTTGTTACTTTAATCATATCATGTGGTATGACCGTTCACAACAAGTATTATGAAGGAGGACAGGGGCCAGCATCCTTCCATTATCAGAGTGGTATGAAATTAGAATATTCAAATAGTAACATTATGCTTACAGCTAACTGTGTCAAAATATGAGTGTATGAGTGCGTGTGAGCGTGGATGCCTGTTTAAGTGTTTATATGTCTGTTCTTAACTTTAATAATCCAATATAAGTATTGTTGTCTCGATCTAATCCTCAACATTTTAGTCAGCCCATCTATCATCCAAAACATTTAATGTTACCCTTATATGTTGTATAGTGCTGGTAGTTCCTATAGTAGATTCTCAGGAGCAAGGTGTTTAATCCCTTGGTTCATGGTATTAAGCAACTCGTTGTCTAAGATTACCAGTTGGTATGAAAGATTAAGAGAATGTGTTCATAGGTTCATAGGTTCATACTAGGCTATCTGCCCTAGGGCATTTATAAGCCTAGCCAGAGTGTGTTTGGCTTTCGCCACCCATTTTAAATTAATTTTGCTATGCCCTTTTTCGAGGTTAGTATACTGTGCCTCTGTCTAACAGTGACACAGAAGTGATACCCGGGGTAAACCTACGATCTCCCATCCACTCATCAAGATTCCTCTTGAAGAGAGTCAATGAGGGACTCTGCCTAACCTGGACTGGGATTTTATTCCAGAGTGAAGGGAGCCTCTGGGTTATGAATCTGTCCCTCCAGCATATCCTATTTATTTCAGTGCTGAGGTTCAAGTCTCGAGCGCGTAGCTCGATGGGATTTGGATTTTCTGAGGTGCAGCATGTCCATTAATACCAGGTTGGACATGGCTTTATACGTCAGGCACAGATCGCCTCTGAGCAGGCGGTATGCCACTGAGTAGAGCTGGAGTTTCTTTAACCGGGCAGCATATGGCATCTGTTTGAGCCCTTTGATCCTCTTGGTGAGGTACTTTTGGGGTCTTTCCAGTTGCTGCAGGTGTCTGGTAAGGTAAATCCCAAAAGGACATTGTACTCAATTATGGGCCTGATGAGGGATGAGTAAAGAGGCACGATGACCTCCCTGATCTAGATGTGAATCCCTTCATGATTAGGTGGGCTATATAAAATGTTTTTCTAACCACTTTGGCCATGTGGTTGTCAAATGAGAGATTGCTATCAACTTGGGTCCCCAGGTCCCTAATTACTTCTTCTGTACTTAATGGATTACCACCTATGTGGTAATTTGTGGGCACTTTGTTTTTGCCAAAGGGATGACTATATGCTTTGTGGCATTTAGCTTGAGGCCATGGCTCTGGCACCAGTTGTCTGTTTCTATGAGGCCCTTTTGGAGGATGCTTGTGTCGGCTGGAGAGTCGATTATGGCACCCAGTTTGCAGTCATCTGCGAACTTGGTCAGCCACAGTCCTTCCGTGTTGGCCTGTACCTCCGAGAAATATATACTGAACAAGAGAGGTCCCAGGACTGAGCCTTGTGGGATGCCACTTGTAACTGGTTTGGAGTCTGACATGGCTCCAGCAATTCTAATCATGTGGGTTCTGTCCTTGAGCCAGTTTGCAACCCATCTAGTGACATAGGGGTTTATATTTAAGCTGGTGAGCTTATCTATAATGCCCGAGTGGGTTATTGTATCGAAGGCTTTTGCGAGGTCCAGGTAGGCTGTGTGGACCACCTTCCCCTCGTCAATGGCCTTGGTGACTGTTTCAAAGAAATCAACTAGGTTTAAGAGGCAGGATCTGTCCTTAACAAAGCCAAACTGGGTAGGATCCAGTGTCTGTAGGTCCCCAATATCTTTATTTATGAGGTCCATGATGATCCTTTCCATAGCTTTGCAGACCAAGCTAGTCAGACCTATGGGGTGATAGTTTCCAGGATCTGTTGAGGCACCACCTTTGTGGAGAGGAACCACTGTTGCTGTACGCCACTCTTTGGGTACATATCCTGTAGTAAGGCTGAGATTGAACAGTAGTGTTATGTTTGGGTTTAGCTCTTCTTGGAGTTCATGTAGGACGCAGCCCGGGACACCGTCTGGTCCCATTGATGCTGTGTTTTTTGCTTTGGAGAGGGCAGCTCTTACCTGAGCATCTGAGATGTCAGGGGCCGCACGCTGCAGGGATAGATATTTGCCCTTTGGTGGGAGGGGGAAGTTTGCGCTGAACCTGTCAGCTAGGATGTTGGCAATGCCTGTGGGTTCGTGTATTTTTGTCATTTTGGACTAATTCTGAGCATATCTGGGAATTCCCACCCAGGTTCCTAACATAACTAAAGAAAGCCTTGTGATTATCCTTAGTGTCCTGTGCAATTTTTCTCTGAAGCTGGCCTTAGACGATTTTATGAGTGCCCGTAGTTTTTGCTAATACTGATCAGAGATGCCTTCCCTTTTTGGGATTTTGCTCTATCATGTAGTAGCTTCATCCTTCTATTGTATAGTTTGTTTATGACTGGGGTCCACCAGACAGGATGTCTGCCTTTGGAGGATTGGGTCTTGGTTTTATTTGGGATTGCATGATCCATGCATTCCTGAAGGTGTTCATAGAATGTGTTTATAAAGGATTCTGCGGTCTGGGCCGTATTTTCCACAGGCCCGGGGGCTTTGAAGGATTCCACCTTGGTTTTGAGGAGTGTGAAATTTGCTTTAGAGAAGTTTTTCACTGTGGTTTTCAGGGCAGGGCATGGAGTTGGAATGTGAATATCCAGTGAGATTAGTTTATGGTCTGATCTTACCAGTGAGGGATACACTTCTGGTCTGGAGCATAGAGTCCCCATGTTGGTGATGATCAGGTCCAGTATGTTTTCCCCTCTTGTGGGAGTGGTAACACGTTGTTCCATAGCATTTGAGTTTATAAATTCTAGGAACCTTTGGGGTAGGGTGTTGGAGCTAGAGTAATGCTCCCATTCTATGTTTGCGTAGTTGAAGTCACCCAATATAATGGTGTTTGGAGAGACCTTCATATTTTCCAGTGTTTTCAGGAAGGCCGAGTAGGGTTCCTGGGTTTGGGAGGGTGGTCTGTAGCAGGCTATAAACTGGAGGGTAGTTTTACCCACTGTTAGTTGCACATGGATAGTCTCTGATGCTTCGTGCTGTGCCACCAACCTGGAGGTGTGGGTATCTTTGATGAATATTGATACTCCTCCTTTTGTGGTTCAGTCCAAGTTTTGGGGCCAAAAGCATGGTATAAGGTATAACCTGGTAGTGCTGGGGTGCTCTCGGGAGCCTTGAACCAGGTTACTGTTACTGCACAGATATCGATGTTCTCCATGCTAAGGAGAGTTTCGAGTGCATGCATCTTGAGGTTTAGACTTCTGGCGTTGAGTAGCATTACTCTTAGTTTCTTATCCCTTGTGATACCTATGGAGGTGGGTTTGTCTTTTGAGCCTTGCCTAAAAAAGGCACTATGGGCATAGCAAGAGCCTTTGCCAATATCCAAAAGCCCAGGGGTGACAGGTGCAAGCCGTCCCTAGCGAAGCATCGTGGCTTGTCGAGCATGTCATCCCAGGCTGACAAGCATTGATCCCCTTTGAATGACAACAGTACTTAAGCCAATTGTTGAAATTGATCATCTTGTCTTCATATTGTGGCATCATTCTTGGTGAGGGTAAGATGCTACTCAAGGTCAGGGTCATACCGGCCTGGGCTACATGCTCAGAGAGCTCCTCTATGTCTCTTTTCATGTAGTCCAGGGAGGTACATCTCAGGTCATTCACACCAGCATGGACAATGACTGAGTCATATTTGTACTTGCCTTGGAGTGACCTGAGTGCTTGTATTATGTTGCAGATCCTAGCGCCCGACAGGCAGCTCACCGTGACCTTCTCCTTGTTCAGCCTGGTAAGCGGGACATCAGTGTGCCTGATGATAGAGTAATCTTCCTCGTCATTTTTAGTTTAATCATCATCATCAACACTATTAATTTTGTGGTGTATGATTATCTTATTTTCCAAATGTATTAGTCACTTTATGCTTCCTTAGGGTAAATGAAATGTTAGGGTAAACATTTTGTATGTATATTTCTTACTACTGTGTATTTATACCATTTTGTTCTCAATTTTATATATACCCCTGTCAAATACTCCAGTGTTAAGGACCAGTTCATTTACTTGGATAGTAGGAATACATAAAAACAAATAGAACTGATCTCAGTTCACAATTCTCTATTAAGATAACTTTAGTTCTTAAATGGAGATCTGTTAAAGTTTTGGATTTCTGTTGTTCTATCATTGGGCAAAATACAAAATGTCAAAATTTGCAGATGGAGATTAATCTTTTTAGCTTAAATTGAAAACTGAAAAAAAAACTTCTACAATAACATTTGAAGCTTAAGTTGAGTCTGTTAAAAACAGCCATATATAAACTATCAACATCAGGATCCAATCAAGGAAAAAAAGAACATGACTGGACGTTGTTACACAAACCACTCTCACACCACAACAACAGGTCTTAAGGACAGGATGACATTGCAGAAAATAGTTGTATAGTTCACATCTGCGTCCATCTCTGCAGCCAGAGTTAGCTGCATTTTGAAGGAATTTTGAGGAGAAGGATGTCTTTATGTAAGTCATCCATGAAATAACTTTTTAAATTTGCCAGCTAAATAGTAAGGTTTATTTAATACTTTGAAGAACTATGCATCTGTCAGGGCACTTTCCACCAATAAAGAGGATGTGTTTTGGTGCTTGATGAGTGAGGTAGCATGAATCTAACTTCTTCATGTGTAACCCAGTTTGCCGTTTTTGCCATTTTGTGAAGGAGCACAGCAAAAAGGTCTTATTTCATGTAATCTGCATGAAAAAAAAATACAAAGATATCTTGAAAAATTTAAATGTTCCCTTTATTTGCTTGCAGGCTCCACGAAGTATCCATTCAGGTGAGCCAACTGTGTAATTGCTCGTAGGGGGACTGATTAAGCAGACTGGATGTCCCGGAAGTGCCATCTCGAAGAGATCACGGTGGCTGTGCAGCAGAGGCTTTTGGTTCCTATCGTGGGAAAATGGAAGAAGCGGAAGTAGATATAAACTTCCACATTATCTCCTCGTGGCTTGGAAAGTAAAAAAACAAAATGTCAAAACACTGATACCAGAGGCCAAGCATGGCCCACCACAAAGATAGAAGGCAACAACAGACCCCAGATTGCCGCAAAGCATGCAGCTGCATATTCAAGGCCCACAAACCATTCCGGTGAGTGTATTTATCGATCTAAGGTGGGGACCTGTTTAAAAACAATAAGGAAAGTATTTTTAGCTTCTTTATGATTAGCGATCACATATTTAACATCATTTGTTTGTTTGTGTCTTTCGGCTTTTCTCGGTTAGGGGTCGCCACAGCGGAACTCTGGTCTGCTAATGATTGGCAGTAGAGTTTTGCGTGCTGGCTTTGCGGGCCTAACGCACAACCTTCAACGAAGGAACGCCCATTCACGCATGTCACCACACAGAAGACACTCTAACTGAGAGTTGAACGGGCAACATCTAACTGTGAGGCAACAACGCTACCGCAGCACCACCACCGCAGTCCATGTGGAAAATTAAAGAGTTTGGGTATTTCATTTGGAATTTTATTTTCCTTTCAATTAGGAATTTGCAGTAGGGGGAAAGAAGTTGTCTGGCTTGTCTTATTTGATGGGGAAGGTCTTGAGCTAGAGATATTAGGTTATTATTCCAGGTAAGAGACCCACCATTTTTCTTAGCAGACAACAAGACTGTGTTGACATCTTGAAAGTTTAAAAGTTTAGCGTATACTGGTCTTGGTTTGTATGACATCTAGGATTCTCTCAGAGCTCTATGTGCTCTTTCTATTATTATTTGCTGAGCTTTTCCTGGTTCTTTGAGCAAAATGGTAAAGATTTGAGTGATGGAAGGGATCAGATCATTCTGAGTTACAGATTCTGGGATGCCTCTAATGATAATATTATTCCTTCTGTACCTTGCTTCCAGATCTGTGATCTTTGCTTGGATGTTTTGTATTTCTACCTCATGTGAATCAGTTTTTTTGGTTATTAAATATATTTTTTCCTCGTTTTCAATGATTTTGGTGTCATTTATCCATTCTTTCTATTATTTGGTTGAATGTATCCCCAAATGATTGTAGTTGTAAAGATAGATCCTTTATTGCTTCTTGGATGGGAAGTAAGGCTGTTTTGATGTCATCTAGGTTTGCAGGTTGATCTGTTTTGTTACTGTTTCCAGATTTAGAGGTATCTGGTTGTTTTATTATTTTTTGTCTCTTAGAGTTTATATCTTTTTCGGGAGATAGTAAGTTAGAAAGTTTAGTTTTAGATGTAGTAGTATCCATATTTTTGTCTTCCTTCGACATCTTGTAGTGATGATATTCCCCGGTTTGTGTGTAGAATTCAGAATGCAAGGTCTCACAGGCACACGGCTTTTCCTTGCCTCACTGAATTTGCTTCAATCTTAGTAGTTTAGTTGTTAGATCACGGTCTCCTTCTTGATGATTTTATTTTGAATGCTGATTAAAGTTAAAAATTCAAGATATGCTGAAATAGGTTCTGGTTTGTCTTCTGGGTTGATTTTATTCCAGATAAATAGAGGAGCTTAGAATCAGCAGTGCTTACAGAACAGCGGCCATCTTTGACTCCTCTATTTATGATTTCATCACCTAACATATCCCGTATCACTCTATGATCTGAAAATCTCCTCCAGCCCGACTGCCATCTCCTCCTTGTCATTTGAATACATAGCAATTTATCATTATTAAATTCCCTTTGTGTATGTCCGCTCTCTTTTCCTATTACAAGTTTACACTTGCATCGCTTCTTTTTATCTCCTTTACATTTTGCATTATTTTTCCTTTTTTCTTTCTTAAGTTAGTGAAAAATGTTGATCAGGGCTACTGACATGCTCAATTCCACATATTTAATTTCTTTAAACATTTGTTTTTCTTCCCAGCATGTTTATATATGCATATATTACTATTACCATCACAAGTTCACCATCTCATCACCCCAGCTTGTATCACAATTATTACATCCGTTTTTTCCTTTATCTTTTCTTGTTAATACCCCAACCCTGTACATATTTCATATTCTTACCATATTTTTTTTCTCTCATACATAATTTTTCCTCTTTTGTCTTTAACACATCTTGCATGGAGAGAACTTAATCCATCTATTTTTTTTTCCTTTTTTACCATTCAACAACCATTAACCCTCTTGCTTCATTTCCTTTACTGTTTATGTTTAGTCACAAAATACCCAAATAATCCCTTTCCCTTTCTTGCATCTTTTTTCTCCTATTCATATTTTTCTTTTTCCTCCTCACCTTCCCTTCCCTCCAACAGACTTAATTTATTTCTGCTCTTGTTCTTCCTCTTCTTCACTGGCCAACCCATCGTACTTATTTTTTGTTCATACCTAAATATCTTCTAACGTTAGTACTTCCATTGCTCTTTTTCTTCACCTTGAGTCATATTTCTTTCACTCTCTTCCTATTGTTCATCATCCATTTCACTTTCCTCCTGAGTATTGTTTTCCACACATTGTCTTTCTTTCATCCCAAACATTTTTTTTTCCTGCACTGGACATCCAAACCAAATATGGCCACATTCATTGCATTTCCTACAAAATGGTTAACAGTTTGTAGTGGTATGGCCTTATTCCCAATATTAACCACACCGAGGATTACAATTGGGTTACCAGTCATAGCAAGCATATTTGTTCAAGACATGGTTGCTAAGAGCTTCACCTCGAGAGTGAAGCTTGAGAGGTGAATCTTGGCATTCAAGTTGAGAAAATACAATTTTTCAGTATAAATGGGAGATCCAATCATAATTCTTTGTAGTATATGTTTATTTATCTTTTCCACTTAGTACAGCTTAGTAAAAAATTAGATAAAAAAAATAATGTGGTGTTCCAGCTTTGAAAGCTGGTAAAGCAGTGGGAATGTGGTTTGATATCCTTATGTATTCTCTGTGCAAGGGAAGCATTTGATATCAAAATGTTGTACATATTTAAGCAGACAGCAAGAAGAAATAGAAATGGAAACAATGCTTTTTCATGTCCTGCTGCTGTTTTCTGGTTGGTGCTGTCTGCTTTTAGTGCAGATTCTATTAACAGTGGTTAAGGGATTCTTAAAGAGTGTTAACATGCACGTAAGTGTGTTGAAGGCGAGTCTCATAGTAATGTTGAGCTAAGATATAATTTGGCCATTTGTATGGCCCCTCAGACTGGTCACAAGTACCTAATGTCCATGCTGGGTATACAAGTTACTCTCCAAACACCCTGAATTTTCTCCAGTTTTGCTGGGGCTAGTCATGGATCCTGAGTGTGTCCTGGGTGCGTGGTTTATCTGTGCTTCAATCTTGGGGGGGAGGTTATAATCTACCCACTCCATTTCCCCACCCAACCCCATGCTCATTGATTACATCCCCTTTGGACCAAGGCTGCCCTTAGGCAGCACATCAGTGAGAGCCTTCTCACCTTGGATGGGCACACCCATCCCTTCACTACCATCCCATCAGGCACCCAAGTTGGTAATCAAACCCAGGTTGACTGGGACATAGTTAGAGCTTTATCCTTCTACACCGCTAGAGTGACTAATTTGACCATTTTTTGAGTATAATTGGGGTACTCTATGCATTACATTTTCTCTGTGCATTCCCAAAGCAAATGTTTTTCATCCCCACAATAGAAGCATGCCTTCAGTTGGCCCCAATACCTAACAGCTGCTCTTATTCCAATTACTATTACTTTACTTAAAATTTGCTAAAATGTTCTGTCATGCATATTCAATGCAACCCATACTTCCCATCCCCCTGTCTATATACTTCTGTTACTGTACATTTTCTTTATGTCATGCACTTTACCACATATTTCAAAGAGGTTTTAAGTTCAAATTATTCCATTTCTAAAGTTCTGAATTGCACACTCAATTTTTTTTAAATGCAAGCCAAAGTTCTGAAAAAACACACTCAATTTTCTTAAATGCAAGCCAAAGTTCTGAAAAAATCTTTCAATGTGATATGTTATTTATGTACATGAAAATTTCTAAAAAGTAAACAAGAAATTTAGAGATCCTTTATGTCTAAAACTGTATAACTACAGAGTAAATATATTTTATGTGCATATTTTTTACTTGTTTACTTAAACAAGACTAAAATATTGCTTGTTTTCACTGAGAACCATTTTGTTTTTACCTCTTCTTGCCAAGCTCACTGTCTGTTCTTTCTCCATGTAAACATCAAGGGATGGCAGAATACTAGATTGTTACTATCCCAAGTAAAGCAAATTTCCTTATACTTTATGACTTTTTGTGGGTAGACATTTCTAAAGTGCCTGAAATGTTTGTGTAAGATATAATACCATAATTCTTTCACTCCATCCATAACTTGTCTTTCAGTCTGAGGAGATGATGATTAAAAATGGTAGGCCAAGTAGCTCAATGTACACCTCTTTATCTCTTCACAGATAACTCTGCCATATAACACTGACAGGTTCCTAAGAAGCTTAAAAAGAGGAACAACCTACCACTTCCTATATATAGTTGGTCAATTTTGTTCTATATTACTTTATACTGAGACAGTGACAAAAATGTTTATGTTAAGTAACAAGCTATGAATGACATGCATCTCAACAGACTTGAGTTTTGAAGTCTAATAGGCTTCAGTTCCATACTGATTAAATATATTTATTTAACCATTGTAGAGTAATGATCTACATGTATACTTTTCCACACTCAGGTTGGGAAGACTCTCTGGTTAAGTGACTTGTTCAGAGTTACTATGTAGACAAATGCAGGCCCAGAGAACCACACCCTGAATTACTAAAAGCAACCCGTTAATAGCTTGTTGCATTAATCTTCAGTGCTATCTTCTGGACAGTTAAGTTATTCCAAAGTTTCTTTTTGACTTCTGAGATCAAACAAGTAAATTAAATAAACTTCATGACAGAGTGGTATAAATATAAAAGCAAATGTATAAATAAATGTAGACATAAATACATGATCAGAGCCTGTAATAGAAAATCCTTGGTGATAAATCGAAAAGTCTTCACATGAAAGGTTTATTGACACCAAGAACATTAAATTATTTAGCCACAGTGCAGTTGCTAAAATACTGAACTTCTAGTCTTGTTAAATATTATTTATTATTTATTTATTTCACATTTGTTAACCGGGTTTGTCCAGCTGAGCACAGGCCCATTTTCAACGGATACCTGAGAAGAAAAGTTCCAGGAAAATGAACAATTTATATAATTATACAATCTTCACCAAATACAGTAATAATAGTTATACAATAATCACAGAGTCAAGTAAATTGAAAAACAGAGGACGTAACCAGTAACAGGTTTATTAAGACAGTTAGTAAATCTGGTACACTATTTACAGTATATACATAGAGGACTTGTAACAAATATTGCAGGAGAAAGATTCTTATGAGCTAGGCAGAAATTATTGAGAGTATACCATCATCTGATTTTTACTTTTTTGTTAAATACGCGGTGTCATATGCTTAATGCATAATCTACAAGAGGGTGATTCTAGTAAGTGAAGAGAGTGGTAGAGTAAGATAAGTAGGGTCCTGACAGGAGCATGTCCATGACTTACAGACGGAGCTGCTTAATTCTTTTTTGAAGTTGTTTATGTTTGGAATGCTATGTAAGGTGAAACGGCGATTGTTCTAGAAATGAGACACAGAGAATTTATATAAAATTTTGCTGATTGTTTTGTTCCATTTGTATGTTTGTAGAAGGCATTTATCAGTACTTTGCAGTGGGCATGGAGGGGTATACTAAGTCACAATATTGGAGAGAGAGTGACAGGCAGTGGGTTTGTTGAGTAGACAGTGAGTTAGTTGGAGTTGTGAGAGTTTAAGATGGTCTGGAAGTTCCATCCAGTAAAGTTTTTTTAGAGCAATACAGTGGTGTGAGGTATTAGGTAGGTTAGCTGCAAATTTAGCAACTTTGTTGTAAGTCTGTTCAAGTTTGGTAAGGAGAGAGGATTGGAGATTTGTAAGAACTGGAGCTCCATAGAGAAGGGTTGGACGTAAATAAGTTTGGCCAAGGAGGGTCAAGAGGTAGTTAGGAATTTCTTGTTCTGATACAGGAGATCTAATTTTTGGTTTGTTTTTTTGATGGACTGCAGTATGTGTAGATCAAATTTTAGTTGATTGTCTATTATCATTCCAAGTAATTTTGTCTGGTGTTCTGCTGTAATGATGGTTTTGTTAGAGGAGGAAAACTGTGAAAGATTGTTTGAGATGGTTATTTGATTTAGGAAGAAAGAGGGGGAGTTTAGTCTTTTTTTGGATTCAAAATGAGCTGATTATTAGTTAGACAATTTTCGACAGAATGGAAGGATTCTTGTGTGAGTGACTGAAGTTGTGACTGCATGTCAGAGGTGATGATAAGTTTGGCATCATCGACATATTGTATTAGGGCAGAATGAGAAGTTGTGGCATAGAGGTCATTGCTAAAGATAATAAAAAGAAGGGGTCCAAGGATGGAGCCCTGGGAAACATCTTTGTGAATAGGTAGAAAAGTAGAGCAGGAAGACTGCCATCTGATTGATTGTTGTCTGTTTGCTAGATAGCTGGAGAACCATTTGAGGGTGGTGGGAGATAGATGTAGGCTGGCAAGTTTGGCTATAGGTATGGGGTGGGATGCCATGCTGAAGGCTTTTGATAGGTCTAAGAATAGACTTGAGATGAGTTTGTTATTATCACGTGCTTCAGTAATAGAATGAATGAAAGATAGAAGGGCTGTGGAGGTGCTATGCTTAGGCTGAAAGCCATGTTGAGTTGGAGTGAGGAGATTGTTATGGATGAGAAATTTGAGCATTTGGGAATGTATACATTTTTCTAGGATTTTATATAGGAGGGAAAGGATAGCAATGGGTCTACAGTTGGAGGGATCAGTGAAGTTACCTCCTTTGTGAAGGGGTATTATAAAGAAATATTTCTAGATTTCAGGTACAGTGGTTTACTTAATTTATCTATTTATGATTATAGAGTATGGGTAGGCAATAGATTTGGCTGCTAGCTCAAGAAAGAGAAGAGTAGATTGTTAGCGGAAGGAGAACAAGGTCTAAACTTTTGGAGGAAAGAATGTAGGCAGCTGAGATTGGTATCAGAGAGAAGAGTGCCTCCTTTTCTTCAGGTTGTGGTGGAGAAGTAATGTGAGGGTTTTGGTTGGTGTAAGTTAGTTTGCTGATGGTGTCAATAAAGAAATGGTTAAGGAGAGAGGCAATGTCTTGTGTGGAGAGGCTGGGATAAAGGCTAGGGATTTGAGGTTTTCCAGGATGAAGGATAGCATTAATGTTTGTCTAGAAATTTTCTGGGGTTGGACTGATGAGTGGATTGGGCTTTAGAGTAGAATTTTTTCTTGTCATTATATAATGGGTCTTTTGGTCTGATTCCTAAGTTTTTTGAACAATTGATGGTCAGTAGGGGATTTGGATTGTTGTCATGTTTTCTGGGCAGAGTCTCTTTGGTGAATAAGGGTGTGATATTTTGTGAGTCAGGGATATAATTCAATTTTATTCTAATTTTATGAGGGGGTGCTAGATTATTAAGGATGTTTGGGAATATGCTGTTGAATTTTTGTACTGCATCATTAAGAGAAAGTGTGTGCAGGCTAGACAAATTGATGGATTTAAGTTTGTCATTGAAAATGGAAGGATCAAAGGCAGAGAATTTATGGCAGTATTTAAAGAGATGACATTTTTGAGTTGGGGTGAATGTCTTTGGGTGTAGATGGGTAAGTGGTCACTTAATCCATTTGGGGTGAGCTTGGGTTATGGTAGAGATGAGGGTCAGTGGTTAGAATCCAGTTGAGTGTAGAACCTGTGTCAGACTGCTTGTTTAGATGAGTGGGGGGTGTTGATTAATTGTGTAAATCTGAATAAATTAATGCT
>NC_056741.1:1174253182-1174395682 GCF_019279795.1 Protopterus annectens | reverse complement strand
CTTCTCTGTCTGTATTTCTAGGGTGGTGACATCATCAGTCTTTCCAAAGAGGAATATACATCTTTAGTGTGTTTTCCCAGTCTTCAAAAAGGCCACTCCTTTTAAACAGAATTGCACACACAGTCAGCGCTTACAGGATTCAAACCCCTATCTACATATGTTATACTACTACAGAGACGTGCATTAACACGGCAGGCTATATGCTTGAGTGGGCATTTTTCTACACCTGCTATACTTGTAGGATGCTGACATCACCAGACTTTCCAAAGAAGAATGTAGTCCCTTCATTGTGTCTACAGAAAGGCCACTCCTCTCAAACTATGTAACACACATACACAACACCCCCCTATACACACACACACACACACATTCAGCATTTGCAGGTTTCAAACCCCTACTTAACTATGTTATGATACTACAGAGACAGGAATTAACACGGCACGCTATATGCTTTACTGGGCATTTGTCTCCACCTGCTATACTTGTAGGATGCTGACATCACCAGACTTTCCAAAGAAGAATGTAGTTCCTTCATTGTGTCTACAGAAAGGCCACTCCTCTCAAAGTATGTAACACACATACACAACACCCCCCCTATACACACACACACACACACACACACACACACACACACACACACACACACACACACACACATTCAGCATTTGCAGGTTTCAAACCCCTACTTAACTATGTTATGATACTACAGAGACAGGAATTAACACGGCATGCTATATGCTTTACTGGGCATTTGTCTCCACCTGCTATACTTGTAGGATGCTGACATCACCAGACTTTCCAAAGAAGAATGTAGCTCCTTCATTGTGTCTACAGTCTACAAAAAGGCCACTCCTCTCAAAGGATGTGACACACATACACAACATCCCCCATATACACACACACACACACACACACACACACACACACACACACCATTTACAGGTTTCAAACCCCTACCTAACTATGTTATGCTACTACAAAGACAGGCATTAACATGGCGCACTATATGCATTACTGGGTGTTTCCTTTTCACCTGCCACATTTGTAGGTTGCAGATATCTTCTGACTGGTCATGGTAATGTCTGCAGTAATTGCAGGAATGAGCCATGTGTGTTGGAAGGTGTCCAATAGCTCTATGTGAGTCAGCTGGACAGGTGTATGGGTGATTGTATGTTTGGCCATGGGATATCTTCTGTGTCCCTGCTACACAGATGCACAATGGACTGTACATATATGGGCTATCTTGTATTATATATTGTCATATACCTGTGTGCACAGGCCAGATTGCTGGATAGTGTGTGGTTCCTGGGTTGACACCTGTAACTGCCTGATAGGTATGGACCATTGCTATACTCTAACATGGCCTATGTGTGTGAGCATGCCCAGTGTAACCTTTCAGAATGTTGCTGACTGAGTTCCACTACCATAGTTGATTTATTCAACGTTTTACCTGTAGCTAAAAGGCTTGTAGTCTGCTCATCTGCAAAATAAAACACCCTTGTTAGTCTCGAACCCCAGACCTTGGACACACTAGATTGCATGAATTATTACTAAGCCACAGCAGATAGAAAATAATGTGATGTTGTAATAAATATATCATTCCTTACAATGAAGGAATGTAAAGGAATAATAGAAAGGCCATTAGACAAAGCCTGTTCTGTGAATCCTTAACAGCCAGTGTTGTGGAATTGTATTACATGACAGTGATAAGAGAAGCAGTCATTCTAGCAAACAATAACGTTACAGAGGCACTTTACAAACCACACACAGTATCGGGGCACTACAAACACTAGCATATCTGAGTGGGGCAGACGCCAGAGCTCTTAAATATGTTCTATGCAAGTTCATGATTGTGCAATGTATGTTAGCTGTGTCAGTCTCACTCCCTCTAGAAAGTATTGCCGTCATGTATAGAGGTGGGGTATTGCACAATGAATACTGATATTAATAACAGTAGACACTGCTTGCAACTGCAGCCACTAACATTTTTTTTTGTCAATTAAGCTTTTTAAGTATTCACTTCTCTTAGTTAACTCCAGTGTTGCAGTGTCTCTTGACAGAAACATAATGGGCTGTTGTTTTCAGAGTTTTAAGTGCTGGGCTGGGCTGGGTTTGTGTACTGCCTGTGTGATTGCCTGATTCTGATTATTTCCACCTGCTAGCTCTGCTGACTCTCCCTGGTTAACTTCCTACTGTTTGTTGTGCTTCCTTTCCCTTTCCATTTCCCCAGGGGAACACAGTGTGCACCTTCTATTTCTTGACTTTAGCTAGGATACCTACTGACACACCTCTTCCAGTGATGAGCAACTGACAGCTAACACATGCCACTCTGCTCCAATGAGATTAGCTTCTTTCATACATACCCCCTCATGATGTCACCTATATCCTACTCTGTTACTCCCCTTATCCTAGTCTTACACTCCACTGACTGTGCTCATTTGCTATGTAGATTTGGGATTCACTATCCTTACCCTCATTTGCATAGGATTGCCTACTAATGCTTGGTTACATCTCTTAGACTGGGTCTCCCCTTTAGCAACCCCTACTCGGTAGCCATGTTGTATTCAGCCTGCCATTGCCTTGCATTGTACATTAGAAATTCACATAAAATCCACATTTGTGGATTTTTGTTATTAGTTTTCTGGTTTTTAGAGCACAGCCCTTTAGTGCAACGCTGCGCTATGCTTAAACATCGGAAATCGGACAAAAAAAAAATTTTTTTTTTTCATTTTGCATCAGGAAACATTGCCAATGGCCATATATTTGGCCATTGGCATGCTTCCTCTACTGGATGCAACCTTTATTTCGAGCTGTCACGGCTCGTTTGCTATTTGCAGAATGGTACTCAGTTGTCAACTGAGTACATTTCTGCAGATAACACTACTCTTACTCGGACAGGTTCGGGTTTCCTGAATCTAAAATCTACCTCATTTGCATGCCTTTCAGCTGCAGTTGAGGTAATTTGCATGTCCTGGCCCTATCCGTGCAAGAGATGTGTTAGGAGCTCTCTTGCACACCCCTGCAGGCTGTTCCTGGATCGCTCGTCGGACATGATGGCTGCATGGAGTCTTACTCTACTCTTAGACTCCGTGCAAGCCATCATGAATCCAGCCATACAACTTTTTACACAAGAAATTTATTATAAATAAGCCTTGTGATAAGAATATTGACATGTAGTTTTTGCTAGTCTTTTTATTAGCCTGTTTTATAAATAGATGTCAGTTGATTATTGATTTACTATAGAACATAATATATATTATAGTTTTTCTAACATTATACAACATAATTTTATATATTAACATTTATAATTTTACACCCACCTTCATCATACACTAATATTGAGCAATGTTTTAATTTCATTTTTATTTATAAGACACATTTTTAATGCATTGAATGAATGTTTTATATGTAATACTTAGCCTTATATGTATTCCTTATGTGCTATTTGATTTTGTCTTGGGCTTAAAACACTTAAGTACTTAATTGTTTGCAACAATTGATTTGGGGCTTTTGAATATTTAAGGGTAACTCTGAAAAGTCCCTAATATTTGGAGACAGAAGTGCTTAATTTAATGTTTTGCACCGAATGGCAGCTTTGTTTTTTGTTTTGTTTCTTGTTTTCTGCACAATGAGTAATGAGTGAGTGAAGAAGAATGTCTACGGACAGTTTTAAGTTTGAAGTCTGTACTGAAAATAAGATGAAGAATGAACCTATGAATGGATGTCATGTGGACGATGGATCACACTGTCCAGATGTAGATGATGATAATGACATTGACATGATCTAAGCATAAATGTAGAGGTAGACAGACAGCAGACATGCAATAAGACATGCAAAATTGGTGGTTGTATAATAAATAACGTGTGTATCTGTGTGGATGAGACAGAAACAAACAGAAAAAGAGGACATACATATTGGGAGGGACTTTGAAATAATGTAATCTGTTAGTATATAGCTAAAAAAAAAAATAAAGCCTTCAGTTTGTTGTTTACTTTTACCAGTAAGTAATGTCGTCTTTACTAATTCATTAGTTACACATAAAATTTTCTTTTAAAGTGTGACTTCTCATTTTCTGTTATCTCTGTTAATTCTGTGTATTAGAAATTGAGTTCCTGTAGCCATATTTTTACATAATTTAACACATTGAACTTCGCTATTTTTATATATGCTCTACTGACTATCTGCTTTCTTTTCATAACTCATATATTTCCAGTTTTCCTATAATTATTTACAGGATGAAATATAATGTGAGCTTGATTAAAGAGATTACAGTCAGTAAAAAGAATATATTTGGTTGTCACTTTGTCTTTTACTAATGTAATGTATCAAACATTGCTGTCTCACCAAAACAAGTAATCAAAGTTGGGCAAAAGAAAGAAGGTACAGATAAGGAACATGGTACATGATAGAAATGTTGGCAGAAGTACATTGATTTTCAGCAGCAAATACAAACTTTCAGAGCTTAATTTTTAATTACTTTCCTTTTGGCAGTCATACAAAAGTGCTAATAGTGACCTATGACTTCTTACTGATTTGCAATAGTTTTAGGTTTAATTAGACAAAATCTTTTGCTTGCCCCGAAGCCTCCAGTTACTCACTTGAGCAGGTTTTATAACCAGGTTTGTTCTGATAAGGAAGTACTTATTTACTTCTTCCAGCATAACACATACATAACAGAAGTAAATATTATAATGTATTTCAGATATTACATAGCATGGCTATTGCCTTAGCAGTATTTTAAACTGTGATGTATTTCACCTTCAGTGGTAAATGAATGCTACAGCTTGTACCATGCTATGGCAAATGTTATGTTTAGATGAGTTACTAATGCAATTATTCACTGATATAAAATATTAAATGATCCTCTTAAACAATCTGTAAGACTGGAACAAGCAGCCTAGATAGCTATTTTAATGTTTTACAACAACTGCTAAAGAGAATCACCAGGATAAAAATGCATCTGCACTTTGCTTAAATGTTTAACTCTGCCAGGCATGGCTAATTCAGGCTTGTATTCCTAGTCAGATTGTTTTCATTTATCGTACAGAAGGTGTTTGAAATCCTACCTGTATTATTCTTTTGGTGGCTAAAACAAAAGTATAATGTGTGAAATCTAACAATGACATTTCAAAGGCAACTCAGCTGTAATATTTCAAAGAAATTGGCCACATTCCTTTCCTTCACTCCAGTATTACTTTTCAACTGCAAGGGATTTGATAAGCCATTTTCAGGCCAAAGCAGTCGAACCATTTCCCGGTTAAAACATAAGCAAAAATGACTGAACATTTTAAGGCAAAGTAAAATCCTAAAAGCTGCAAAGGTCAAAACACAAAATGTTAAATACACATATTTGAGTAAATATCAAACGTACCTAATACAAGACAATAATGTTTTTTCTGAGAAGAACATCACTCTGTACTTCATGTTAGTGATCTGTATGCCCTCACATCACCTTGGGTTAAAGGAAATCTTTGTTTTCACTGCAGAAACATTGGGCAGGATTCACGATGGCTTGCACGGAGTCTAAGAGTAGTGTAAGACTCCATGCAGCCATCGCGATCCAGGAACAGCCTGAATGTGTGTGTAAGAGAGCACCTAAAACAGCTCTTACACAGACAGGGCGTGGATATGCTAATTACCTCACTTGCAGCCGAAAGGCATGCAAATGAGGTAATTTCGCAATCCAGGAAGCAGAAACCTGCCCGTGTCAGAGTCGTGTTATCTGCAGAAATGTACTCAGTTGATAACTGAGTACCATTCTGCAAATAACACAATGGAGCCTTGTCAGCTCCAAATAAAGGTTGCAAATGTCCCAGGCAGCATGCCAGTGGCCAAATATGTGGCCACTGACAACATACCCCGATGCAAACATAAAATACATTTTTTTTCGGCGATCCGTAGCGCAGCGCCACGCAAATGGGCTGCGCTATAAAAAAACAGAAAAATAAAAAAATCAAACCCACAAACGTGGGTTTATGCAAAGCATGAATTTACAATGGAAGTGTATAGCAGGCTAAAACAACATGGCCACCGAGTAGGGGTTGCTAAGGGGGGAAGCTGAGTGTAAGACATGTAACTAAGCATTAGTAGGCAATCCTATGTAAATGAGAGGTAGAATAGTGAATTGTACTGTTACATTGGAAATGAGCACATTCCATGCAGTGTAGGAGTAGGATAAGGGGGAGTAACAGAATAGGAGATAGGTGACATCGCAGGGGGGAATGTATGAAAGGAATGCAGCTCATTGGAGCACAGTGGCATGTGAAAGCTGTCAGTCACACATCATGGAAAGAGAAGTGTCAACAAGTAGGCATGGGAAAGCCAAGAAATGGAAGGTGTACACTATGGATAACACCAAAGTTTCTTGCAGGGCGTGCATGCACAAGGCGATGCTGGTAGGCACGAGTAAGCTAGAGTCTTGGCGTAAGCGTGAGTGCGCACGTTTAAGGCAGAATACGCATGCAGGAGCCTGTTTAAACACCTGTAAGCTTGTTTGTGCTGGTGTGCACGCGTTTTAACCTGAATAAGCAGATTCTAGTCCGTTTAAGCATGTGTGCATGCATGTTAGCCACTCTGAGTGTGTTTTTACTCGTATGCGCGTCGCTCCCCCCTGAGGAAACAGAAGGGAAAAAGGAAGCATGGGAAATAGTAGGAAGCTAGCAGGGATTACTGGCAGAGCTAGCAGGTGAAAACAATCAGAAGAAGGCAATTACACAGGCAGAACAGTAGCCCAGCCCAGCACTTAAAACTCTGCAAACAACAGTGCAGAATGTTTCTCTCAAGAGACACTGCAACAGAGGAGTAAGCTATTAGAAGTGAAAACTGAAAAAGCTTCACTCAGACCAAAAATGCTAGGGGCTGCCATAGCTGTTATAAGGAGACATATGCAACTTGCTGAGGGTGGTGACTATGCAAATGCTGCTGGACAACCCGCAGTGAGGAGACGGAGAAGAGTGTACAGGCCCAGGGTCACCTACCAGGGGTTACATGAGATGGAGATAGTGGAGCGCTATAGAGTGGACAGAGACCTCCTGCAGCAAATTGTTGAGCTGTGCAGGCCATGCCTCACACACAGAACCAACAGAGGGGAGCCCATCCCAGTGGAAACCAAGGTATGTGTTGGCCTAAGAATACTAACAACAGGTACCTTCCAGAGACCAACTGGTGATATGATGGGGATATCACAGGCATCAGCATCTAGGGTACTGCACCAGTTCCTGGATGCCATGTCAGCACATGTCAGTGAGCATGTATATTTCCCCAATTCCCATGAGGTATTGGCCAGCAATATGCGTCTCTTCCAGCAAATAGCAGAATACCCTGAGGTAGTGGGTGCAATAGACTGCACGCATACATGCATCAAAGCACCAGCCGGTGAGCGGGGTAGGACCTACATTAACAGCAAGGGCTTCCCCTCCATCAAATGCCAGGTCATGTGTGATGCCCAGGGCATAATAATGAATGTGTGTGCTGGCTGCCCTGGAAGCTACCATGATTCCCATATCTGGCATCTGACGCAGCTGTACCAGACATTTGCCAATGGGGACATCCCACATGGTCACTTAGTGGGGGATGCTGGCTATGCACTGGAGCCATGGCTGATGACACCCATCAGAAATGCACACACACCTGAACAAGAATGCCATAATGAGGCACACGCACAAACACAAAATGTAATCGAGCGTGTGTTTGGGCTGCTCATGTCACAGTTCCGGTGCCTGGACACATCTGGTGGAGCCTTGCAGTACTCACCAACTACATGTACCCAAATTGTCATGGTATGTGCTATGCTACATAATATGATTCTGCGAAAACAGCTGCAGCAGGACCAGCATAGGGCTGGGCCAAACAGCCCCCCACCATTGCCAAGCCAATCACAGGCAGAGCATGACTCGGAGGAGGAACAACTTGAGCCTACCCCAGTAGGCAGAAGGAGGCGTGCCCAGTATGCCTTGGCCTTGGCAAAGCGACAATGCATAGCACATACACTGGCTCAGTAGGAACCCTGGAAATTATACCTCTCTCTGACTCACACATATAGCAAAATGGATGCCTAAGTTGACACAACCTGCTTTCAAATATGTACAGGGAGTGTAGTATGTGCATCTAACATAGACAGCCTTGCAGCACCACCTGAGGCATGATTGCCATGTGTTAAGCAATGTAACACCATGTAGTATATGCAAACTTGATGACCCTGACTAACATCCTATCCTTACCAAGCATGATGCCACAATATGAAGACGAGATGATAAATTACAATAATTGGCTTAAGTATTGCTGTTAGTCAAAGGGGATCCAATGCGTGTCAGCCTGGGATGACATGCTGAACAAGACATGATGCTCCACCTGCTAGGGATGGCATGCACCTATCAGTCCTGGCCTTTTGGATACTGGCAAAGGCTGTTGTCACCCCCACCGTTCCTTGAATAGGTAAGGCTCAAAACACAAACCCACCTCCATAGGTATCACAAGGGATAAGAACCTAGACGTAATGCTACCCAATGCCAGAAGTCTAAACTGCAAGATGCATGTAGTCTAAACTCCCCTCAGCATGGAGAATGTTGATATCTGTTCTGTAACAGAAAATTGGGTCAAGGCTCACAAGAGCACCCTAACACTACCAGGTTACACCTCATACCATACTTTACAGCCCCCAAAACATGGAACAAATTACAAAAGGAGGGTGACTAGCAATAATTGTAAAAGATAACCACACCTCCATGTTGGTACTACAACAAGAAGCAGCATGGACAATCCATGGTCAAGTAACAGTGGCTAAAACTGCCTCCCAGTTTGTGGCCTGCTACAGACTACCCTCCTAACCCCAGGAACTGCACCTGGCCTATGTTGGAACACATGGAAATATCATGCTCTCCAAACAACATTATATTGGGTGACTGAAAATACTCAAACATAGACTGGGAGCATTATTCCAGCTCCAACACCATAGGCCAAAGGTTCCTAGAATCCATAAACCAAAATGCTCAGGAACAACGTACCACTCCCACAAGAAGGGTAAGCATACTGGATGTGATAATCAGCAACATGGGGACTCTATGGCCAGATGAGAAGTGTATCCCTCACTGGTAAGATCAGACCATAGAGTAATCACACTGGATATTCACATCCTGACCACAGTCCCTGGCCAGAAAACCACAGTGAAAAACATGTGTAAAGGAAATGTTGCACTCCTCCAAACTGATGTGGAATCCATTAAAGGCCCTGTGCCTGTGGAAAATATGGGCCACACCTCAGAACCCTTTATAAATGCATTCTATGAACACTTTCAGGAATGCATGGATTATGCAATCCCAAATAAAACCAAGGCTCAATTCCATACACACAGGCATCTGACATGGTGGACCCCAGCCATTACCAAACCATGCAAGAGAATGAGGAAGCTACTACATGACAGAGCAAACCCAAAAAGGGAAGTAATCTCTGATCAGTATTATGACAATAAAATATGGCCACTCATAAAATCCACTAAGGCCAGCTACAACAAGTTGAATCTGTGAATCTTGGGCAATGTTACACCTGCCCCATGTACACAGACAACCCCTGCCTCCCCCCAAGAAATACAAATATATGTGAGAGATGCAACCATGTATCCAAACTGGAGGCTGAGCTCTCTCAACTCACTACTGTCAAAACTAGTCAGAAGGAGAAGGTAACCGCACACACCACAAACCCAGTCTCACATAGACCTATCACAACTGCAAACCAAAGACATAAACACACAAAACATTCCCGGAGGCTCTAATTAAAAATCCACCAAATCAACAGAGGCCTCCAAAGCAGACATCCAAGCAACCACTACCTCCAAACATAGCACATGCAACACATTGTACACAAAGTCGGCGTGCCAAACAGTTACAGCCCATAAGGACAAACAACATACCTGATACACTTGTAATAGGTGACTCCATAGTCAGACACACTGATGTCCTGCTCACCAGACTGAACAAGGAAAAGGGTACAGTAAGCTGCCTGTAGGCTGCTACAATCCGCCACATAACATAAGCACGCAGGACACTCCAAAGCAAGTACAAATATGACTCAGTCATTGTCCATGCTGGTGTGAATGACCTGAGACGTACCTCCCTGGACTACATGAAAAGTGACATAGAGGAGCTCTCCGATTATGTAGGCCAGGCCGGTATGACTCTGACCCTGAGCAGCATCCTACCCTCACCAAGAATGATGCCACAGTACAAACACAGAATGATCAGCTTTAACAATTGGCTCAATTACTGGTGTCATTCCAAGAGGATCCAATGTCTGTCTGCTTGGGATGTCATGCTTGACAAGCCACGCTGCTTTACCAGGGATGGCTTGCACCTGTCAACCCAGGGCATCTGGATATTGGCTAAGACTCTTGCCACATCCATAATGCCTTTTGTAGGCAAGGCTGAAAGGACAAACCCACCTCGCTAGAAAACATAAGTGAAAAAAACATAAGGGTAATGCTGCTCAATGCCAGAAGTCTAAACCTCAAGATGCACGCTCTCAAGGCCCTCCCCAGTGTCTGTGCAGTGACGGAAACCTGCATCAAGGCTCCTGAGAGCACCCCAGCACTACCAGGTTATACCTCATATCATGCTTTTTGGCCCCAAAACCTGGACCAAACCACAAAAGGAGGGGGAGTATCCATATTCAGCAAAGATACCCACACGTCCAGGTTATTGACAATGCACGAAGCATCGGAGACCATCCATGTGCAACTAACTGTAGGCAAAACTGCTGTACAGTTTGTAGCATGCTACAGACCACCCTTTCAAACCCAGAAACCCCACTCAGCCTTCCTGAAGACACTGGAGGGTATGAATGTCTCTCCAAATACCAAACAAGGTACTCACAAATTACCACATAGGTGGTAATCCATTACATATGGAAGAAGTAATCAGGGACCTAGGGACACAAGTGGACAGCAACCTCTCATGTGACACTCACATTGCCAACATGACTAGGAAGACCTATATTGGCCACCTTATCATGAAAGGATTCACATCTACATCAAGAGAGGTCATTGTGCCCCTATACTCTTCTCTTATCAGGCCCATGATTGAGTACAATGCCCCATTTCAGATGTACCTTACCCGACATCTGGAGCAGTTAGAAAGACCTCAAAAGTACCTCACCAAGAGGATAAAGGGTCTCAAACATTTGTCATATGCTGCCTGGCTGAAGACACCCCAGCTGTATGCAGTCACATACTGCCTACTCAGAGGCGATGTATGCCCGATGTACACGGCCATGTCCAATACAGAATTAATGGACATGCTCCACCTCAGAAAATCCAAATCCATCAGAGCTGCGAGAGCAAGAGATGTCATCCTCAACACATAAATAAATAGGATGTGCTGGAGGGACAGATTCATAACCCAGAGGCTCCCTACACTCTGGAACAGAATCCCACTTCCTGTTAGGCAGAGCCCCTCACTGACTCTCTTCAACAGGAATTTTGCCAAGTGGATGGGAGATCATAGATTTACACTGGGGGTCTTCACTGTGTCACATCTAGACAGAGGCACAGTAAAGTAAACCCTAAATGGGCATAATATTCACATAGCAAGGGGTGGAAAAAGCCACACATACTCTGGCTAGCTTTATAAATGCCCTAGGGCAGATAGCCTAGTATGAACCTATGAACCTATGAAGATACAAATTGTACAGGGCACTAAGGATAATCACAAGGCTTTGTTAACTGATGGTAGGAACCTTGTTGGGAATTCACAGATATGCTCTGAATTACCAAATATTACAAACAATACAACAAACCCACACACATTGCCAACATCCAACCTGACAGGTTCAGTGCAAACTCCCTCCCCCCCAAAAATGCCAAATATCTATCCCAGCAGAGTGCTGGCCCCCTGACATTGCTGATGCTGAGGTAACAGCCAGCATCTTCAAAGCAAAACACACAGCATCAATGGTACGAGATGGTGTCCTGGGCTGTGTCCAACATGAACTCCAAGAAGAATGGAACGCCAAATAACACTACTGCTCAATTTCAGCCTTACCACAGGATATGTACCCAAAAAACAGTGTACAGCAACAGTGGTCCCTCTCCACAAAGGTGGTGCCTGAATGGATACTGCAAACTATCACCCCAGAATCCTGACAAGCTTGGTCTATCATGGACCTCAGAAATAAAGATATTGGGGACTTACAGACACTGGACCCTACCCAGCGTGGCTTTCTTAAGGGCAGATCCTGCCCCTTAAACATGTTTGACTCATTTGAAACAGTCATCAAGGCCATTGATGAGGGGAATGTGGTCCACACAGCCTATCTGGACCTTGCAAAAGCCTTCCATACAATACCCCACGTGTTGATAATAGATAAGCTCACCAGCTTAAATATAAACCCCTATGTCAGTAGATGGGTTGCAAACCAGCCCAAGGACAGAACTAACATGGTCAGAAATGCTGCAGCCATGTCAGACTACAAACCAGCTACAACTGGCATCCCACAAGGCTCAGTCCTGGGACCTCCCTTGTTTGGTATATATTTCCCATAGGTACAGGCCAACATGGAAGGACTGTGTCTGAACAAGTTTGCAGAGGACTACAAACTGGGCACCATATCTGACCATCCAGTTGACACAAGCATCCTACAAAAGGGCCACATAGAAACAGACAACTGGTGCCAGAGCCATGTCATCAAGCTAATTGTAGAAAAGTGTATAGTCATCCCCTGTGGATAAACAGTAAGTGCCCACCAATTACCACATAGGTGTTAACCCATTAAGTACTTTAGAAGTAATAAGAGACCTGGGGACACAAGTTGATAGATATCTTGCTTTTGACAACCATGTGGCTGTAGTGGTTACAGAAACATACCATATACCCACCTAATCATGAAGGTAGTCAGATCTAGATCAGGGGAGGTTATCATGCCTCTTCAGTCATCCTTCATCAGCCTCACAATTGAGTACAATGGCCCCTGTGGGATGTACCTCAGCAGACACCTCCATCAACTGGAAAGACCCCAGAAGTACCTCACCAGGCGGATTAAAGAGCTCGAACAGATGCCACGTGTTGCCTGATAAAACAAACTGCAGCTCCACACAGTGCCATACTGCCTGCCCAGAGGCAATCTGTGCCTGATGTATAAAGCCATGTCCAAGCTGGAATCAATGAACATGCTGCACCTTGTACAATCTGAATGCCAGTGAGCTATGCACATGAGAGACCTGAACCCCAGCACTGACATACATAGGACATGCTGTAGTGATTGATCCATAACCCAGAAGCTCCCTCCATTCTTGAGTAAACTCCCAGTACAGGTTAGCCAGAGAGTCCCTCATTGACTCCCCTCAAGAGGAATCTTGATGAGTGGATGGGAGATGGTAGGTTTACCCTGGGTATCACTGTTATGTCACAGGTAGACAGAGGCACAGTATACTAACCTTGAAATATGTCATGGCAAAATCCAGTTACAATGTGTGTTGAAGGACAAACACACTCTCTGACTAGCAGTATAAATGGCCTAGGGCACATCGCTAGTGTTTGTCAATGTCCACCCAAGTCGCGGAATACACTGCCAATGTTGGACAAGCCTGGTTTAAGTAGTCTATATCTGAACAAAATGCAACATGGTCATATGTGCACAACTGGCCCTTAACCAGTCTGTGTGCTCACTATGAATATTTAAAGCAGTGATAGGACTGAAACCCAGGATACTGTCCACCACAGTGAAAGTACTGAACCAGTACACTATACGATATTACAGTGTTTGTTCAGTATGAAAGGATGTTGACAACTGCACGCAAACTATCCTGTGGAAACCCTGCAGGCACAGTATAATCCCTGTTGGGTTCAGACACAAAGCAGTTGGGCAGTAAGTACACAACATGACTCCCAACACACAACTATAAATGTGAAATATTGTTGAAATTCACACACAACCACAAATGTGGTGGACTGCAGATTTCAACATATGGAAAGCTCACAGTGGGCATGCTCGCACACTTTGATAAATGAGATATATGTCAGGCAACAAGCCATGGAAAGCCTGAACTGGGCATGCTCACACACTTAGGCCATGTCTCAGTTTAGCAGTTGGCCACACATATCTGGTATTTGTATGTGTTAATCCAGGAACCAACCACAATACAGCAATCTGCCCAGTGCACACAGTTAAATGACTACAGAGACATAAGTTAAATAGTGGATCCCGCTCATATTCAAACATCTTCCACAGATACACAAGTTGTTCATAGAAACAGGGAAAGCTATGGCAATAAAGACCCGTAAACAGTTTATCAGCAACATATATTGTGCATCTGAAAATTAAACATATGGGTGTAGAGGTCAGTACTAGGCTGTTTGCCCTAGGGAATACAAGCTTAGCCAGAGTGTGCTTGGTGTCTGCCTCCCCAGCACAGTAGGCTACTGTGCCTCTGTAAAGTAGGTCACAGAAGGCACCGTTTAAGGCTAGTGTGCTGTGCCTCCGTCAAGCAGGGACACAGTGGAGATCCCAGGGGTTGAATTTGCAATGTCACATCCATGTGGCTGGTGTTTGCTGGAAAAGGGTTGGTGAGGACTTATAATGGTAATTGGGCATCAATTACAGACTGAGGGGAGGCTTATCTGCAGTGTCTGGACAATTTCACTGTCAAGACTTTGACTTGATGAGTTTGAGGGATTGAAGTGTCGTGCCAATACTGTTCAGAGACATCCTCCCTCTGTGGGATATTGCTCTGTAATGTATTAGCTCCCTCCTTCTGTTGTACAGCTTATATATGGCTGGTGTACATCAGGCAGGTCTCCTGTTGTGGCAGAGTCTTGGGTTTATTTGTGATAGCATAATCAATGCAAACCTTCCAGATGCTCATAGAATGCAATTGTCAAGGATTATGCAGAGTGGCCTGTATAATCCCCCAGCATGGGTCCTTTGAAGTCTTCCACCCCAGTCTTCACAAGTGCAAAGTCTGCTTTTGATAAATACTTTGCAGTGACTTCCTTGCCTGGGGGTGGGGATGGGATATGGATGTCCAGGAAAAGTTGGGTATGGTCAGATATTAACAATGGTGGTCCACCTCTGGTGTGGAACATAGAGTCCCCATGTTGCAGATGGTCAGGTCCAATATTTATTCCCCCTTGTGGCTGTGGTGAGTGGTCCTGCCATAGCACATGGATTCACAAATTGTAGTGGCTGTAGGGTGATGTTGAGGCCTGAGTAGTTCCCCCACACAACATACATGTACCTGATGTTAACCACTGTAATGGTGTATGTGAACACCTTCCTATCCTACACTGCTCCCAGGGAAGCAAAGTGTGTGTCCTGGATATGGGAGGGGTGGTCTGAACCGGTTGTGTTGTGTGTTATAGGTCCTGTGGTCACGAAGCATGGTAGAAAACATAACCTAGCAGTGCTGATGTGCATATCTGACCCTGACGTAAGCGGCTGTTAATGCATATATATGCTATCCCCTAACTGACAGATAGTAATAGATGTACATACTTCTTTCTAAATAATGATGTCAGCACCCTATAAATACTGCAGGAAAAGAACAGACACTCAGTAATTTGAATAGCGCGCTCCGCTAAAGCATCTCTCTCAAGTGTCATAATATAGTTAGGTAGGGGTTTGAATGCTGAGTGTGTGTGTTTGGGTGAGGGCGGTTAGTGTGTGTGAAAGAAATGTCCCTTTTGGCAACTAGAAGAACACACTACATGATGCACATTCCTCTTTCTAAACACTGCTGATGTCAGCACCCTATAAGTACAGCAGGAGAAGAGAAACCTCCCAGTAATGCAAATAGTGCGCTCTGCTAATGCATCTATCTCAAGTGTCATGACATAATCAGGTAGGGGTTTGAATTCTGCAAATGCTGAGTGTGTGTTTGGGTAAGGGGGGTTAGTGTGTGTGCAATTCTGTGTGAAAGAAATGTCCCATTTGACAACTAGAAGAACACACTACATGATGCACATTCCTCTTTCTAAACACTGATGATGTCAGCATCCTATAAGTATAGCAGGAGAAGGCAAACTTTCCAGTAATGCAAATAGCACGCTCTGCTAATGTGTCTCGCGTCTCTCTCAAGTGTCATAGCATAGTGAGCTAGGGGTTTGAATTCTGTAAATGCTCGGTGAGGGGGGGGTTAGTGTGTGTGCAATTCTGTGTGAACGAAATGTCCCTTTTGGCAACTAGAAGAACACACTACATGATGCACATTCCTCTTTCTAAACACTGATGATGTCGGCACCCTATAAGTATAGCAGGAGAAAAAAAAACTCCCAGTAATGTGAATAACATGCTCCGCTAATGCGTCGCTCTCCAATGTCATAACATAGTTAAATAGGGGTTTGAATCCTGCAAATGCTCAGTGTGTGTTTGGGTGAGGGGGGTTAGTGTGTGTGCAATTCTGTGTGAAAAAATGTCCCTTTTGGCAACTCGAAGAACACACTACATGATGCACATTCCTCTTTCTAAACACTGATGATGTCAGCACCCTATAAGTACAGCAGGAAAAATAGACCTCCCAGTAATGTGAATAGCACACTCTGTTAATGCGTCTCTCTCAAGTGTCATAATATAGCTAAGTAGGAGTTTGAATCCTGCAAATGCCATGTGTGTTTTTGTCACACAGTTTCTCCATGTGTGTGGGGAGTTGCTCTTAATATTGTATGACATAGATTATATCAGTAATGTCGATGCACACATGAGGTATGTGTGTGCCACATAGACATATGTACCCGTGACCTTAAATAGTTCCCATGTCTGAAGCCTGCCTCATGTGAATACATGGAATTTGCATTACACAACTTTATGACTGTGGTTTTCTGTGCAGGGGCTGCATTTGGCATGTGAACATACAGTGAGAGTAGTCTATGGTGTCATTTTACCAGTGAGGGATACACTTCTGGTCTGGAGCATATAGTCCACATGTTGGTGATGATAAGGTGCAGCATGTTTTCCCCTCTTGTGGGAGTGGTAACAAGTTGTTCCATAGCAATTGAGTGTATGGATTCTAGGAACCTTACACCTAGGGTGTTGGAGCTACAGTAATGCTCCCAGTCTATGTGTGGGTAAATGAAGCTGCCCAATATATTGTTGTTTGGAGACACCTGCAGATATTCATGTATTCTTAAGTAGGCCAAGTGGGTTACCTGGGTTTAGGAGGGTGGTCCGTAACAGGCTATGAACTGGAAGTCAGTTTAACCCACTGTTAGTTGCATGTGGATAGCCTGTGATGCGTCACACTGTGGCAACAACCTGAGGGTGTGGGTATAGGTTCATAGGTTCATAGGTTCATACAAGGCTATCTGCCCTAGGGCATTTATAAGCCAAGCCAGAGTGTGTTTGGCTTTCACCACCCGTTTTAGATTAATGTTGCTATGCCCTTTTCTGAGGTTAGTATACTGTGCCTCTGTTTAACATTGACACAGAAGCGATACCCGGGGTACACCTACAATCCCTCATCCACTCATCATGATTCCACTTGAAGAGAGTCAATAAGGGACTCTGCCTAACCTGGACTGGGATTTTATTCCAGAGTGAAGGGAGCCTCTGGGTTATGAATCTTTCCCTCCAGCATGTCCTATTGATGTCAGTGCTGAGGTTCAAGTCTCTCGAGCGCAAAGCTCGATGGGAGTTTGATTTTCTGAGGTGCAGCATGTCCATTACTTCCAGGTTGGACATGGCATTATACGTCTGGCACAGATCACCTCTGAGCAGGCAGTATGCCACTGAGTATGGAGTTATGTTAACCGGGCAGCCTATGGCATCAGTTTTGAGCCCTTTGATTCTCTTGGTGAGGTACTTTTGTGGTCTTTCCATTTGCTGCAGCTGTCTGGTAAGGTAAATCCCAAAAGGGGCATTGTACTCAATTATGGTCCTGATGAGGGATGAGTAAAGAGGCACAATGACCTCCCCTGATCTAGATGTGAATCCTGTCATGATTAGGTGGGCTATATAAAATGTTTTTCTAACCACTTTGGCCACGTGGTCATCAAATGAGAGATTGCTATCAACTTCGGTCCCCATGTCCCTAATTACTTCTTCCGTACGTAATGGATAACCACCTACGTGGTCATTTGTGGCCACTTTGTTTTTGCCAAAGGGGATGACTATACACTTTGTGGCATTTAGCTTGAGGCCATGGCTCTGGCACCAGTTGTCTGTTTCTATGAGGCCCTTTTGGAGGATGGTTGTGTCGGCTGGAGAGTCAATTATAGTGCCCAGTTTGCAGTCATCCGCGAACTTGGTCAGCCACAGTCCTTCCATGTTGGCCTGTACCTCCGAGACATATATACCGAACAGGAGAGGTCCCAGGACTGAGCCTTGTGGGACACCACTTGTAACTGGTTTGGAGTCTGACATGGCTCCAGCAATTCCAACCATGTGGGTTCTGTCCTTGAGCCAGTTCGCAACCTATCTAGTGACATAGGGGTGTATATTTAAGCTGGTGAGCTTATCTATAATGCCCGAGTGGGGTATTGTATCACAGGCTTTTGCGAGGTCCAGGTAGGCTGTGTGGACCACCTTCCCCTTGTCAATGGCCTTGGTGACTGTTTCAAAGAAATCAACCAGGTGTAAGAGGCAGGATCTGCCCTTAAAGTCATACTGGGTAGGATCCAGTGTCTGTAGGTCCCCAATATCTTTATGTATGAGGTCCATGATGATCCTTTCCATAGCTTTGCAGACCAAGCTAGTCAGGCTTATGGGGTGATAGTTTCCAGGATCCGTTGAGGCACCACCTTTGTGGAGAGGGAACACTGTTGCTGTATGCCACTCTTTGGGTACATAACCTGTGGTAAGGCTGAGATTGAACAGTAGTTTTATGTTTGGGTTTAGCTCATCTTGGAGTTCATGTAGGATGCAGCCCGGGACACCGTCTGGTCCCATTGATGCTGTGTTATTTGCTTTGGAGAGGGCGGCTCTTACCTGAGCATCTGAGATGTCAGGGGGGCAGCACTCTGCTGGGATAGATATTTACCCTTCTGGTGGGGAGGGGGGGGAGTTTGTGCTGAACCTGTCAGCTAGGATGTTGGCAATGTCTGTGGGTTCGGTCTAGTCTTTTGTCATTTTGGACTAATTCTGAGCATATCTGGTAATTCCCACCCAGGTTCCTAACATAACTAAAGAAAGCCTTGTGATTATCCTTAGTGTCCTGTGCATTTCATCTCTCAAAGCTGTCCTTAGACGATTTTATGAGTGCCCGTAGTATTTTGCTAACACTGAACAGAGATGCCTCCCCTTTTTGGGGTTTTTCTCTATCGTGTAGTAGCTTCCTCCTTCTATTGTATAGTTTGGTTATGGCTGTGGTCCAACAGACAGAACGTCTGCCTTTGTAGGAGTGGGTCTTGTTTTTATTTGGGATTGCATGATCCATGCATTCCTGAAGGTGTTCATAGAATGCATTTATAAAGGATTCTGTGGTCTGGGCCATATTTTCCACAGGCCCGGGGGCTTTGAAGGATTCCACCTCAGTTTTGAGGGGTGTGGAATTTGCTGTAGAGAAGTTTTACACTGTGGTTTTGTGGGCAGGGGGTGGGGTTGGGATGTGAATATCCAGTGAGATTAGTTTATGGTCTGATCTTACCAGTGAGGGGTACACTTCTGGTCTGGAGCAGAGTCCCCCATGTTGGTGATGAACAGGTCCTGTATGTTTCCCCCTCTTGTGGAGTGGTAACAAGTTGTTTCATAGCATTTGAGTGTATAAATGCTAGGAACCTTTAAGCTAGGGTGTTGGAGCTAGAGTAATGCTCCCAGTCTATGTTTGGGTAGTTGCAGTCCACCAATATAATGGTGTTTGGAGAGACCTTCATATTTCCAGTGTTCTCAGGAAGGCCAAGTGGGGTTCCTGGGTTTGGGAGGGTGGTGTGTGCCAGGCTATGAACTGGAAGGCAGTTTTACCCACTGTTAGTTGCACATGGATAGTCTCTGATGCTTCGTGCTGTGCCACCAACCTGGAGGTGTGTGTATCTTTGATGAATATTTATACTCCCCCTCCTGTTCTGATTCGGCCCAAGTTTTGGGGCTGACAAGCATGGTATGAGGTATAACCTGGCAGTGCTTGGGTGCTTTTGGGAGCCTTGAACCAGGATTCTGTTACTGCACAGATATTGATGCTCTCCATGCTAAGGACAGTTTCCAGTGCATGCATCTTGAGGTTTACACTGTTGGTGTTGAGTAGCATTACTATTAGTTTCCTATCCCTTGTGATACCTATGGAGGTGGTTTTGTCTTTTGAGCCTTGCCTAAAAAAGGCACTATGGGGGTAGCAAGAGCCTTTTCCAATATCCGAAAGCCCATGGTTGACAGGTGCAAGCCATGCCTAGCAAAGCATTGTGGCTTGTTGAGGATGTCATCCCAGGCTGACAGGCATTGGACCCCCTTTTAATGACACCGAAACTTAAGCCAGTTGTTGAAATTGAGCATCTTGTCTTCATATTGTGGCATCATTCTTGGTGAGGGTAAGATGCTACTCAAGGTCAGGGTCATACCAGCCTGGGCCACATGCTCAGAGAGCTCCTCTATGTCTTTTATCATGTAGTCCAGGGAGGTACGTCTCAGGTCATTTACACTGGCATGGACACTGACTGAGTCATATTTGTACATGCCTTGGAGTGACCTGTGTGTTTGTGTTATATGGTGGATCATAGTGCCCGACAGGCATCTCACCATGACCTTCTCCTTGTTCAGCCTGGTGAGCAGGACGTCAGTGTACCTGACGATAGAGGCACCTATTACAAGTGTATCAGTTGTGTTGTTTAGCCTTAAGGGCTGTGACTGTTCAGCACACTGGCTTTGTGAGCTATGTGTTGCATGTGTTCTGTTCTGGGGTAGCTGTTGCTTGTGTGTCTGTTTTGGAGGTGTCTGCTGCTTAGGCAGAATTGTATTTAGAGACTCCGAGTATGTTTTCGTGTGTTTATGTGTTTGGATTGCTGTCGTGGTAGGTCTATGTGAGACTGGAATTGTAGTGACTGTGGTTTCCTTCTCCTCCTGACAGGTTTCGCCAGTACTGAGTTGAGAGAGCTTAGCCTCCAGTTTGGCTATATGGTTGCATCTCTCACATGTGTTGGAATTTGTTGGGAGGAGGAGAGGGTTGTCTGTGTACATGAGGCAGTTGTAACATTGCCTCTAGATTCCCAGATTCACCAGCTGGACCAGAGAGGAGATTGACAACTGGCCTTTGGACATGCTAGAATAGTATTGGGAATTCCTTTATAATTAACAACAAAAAGGGCCAATGGGGAACAAGGTACTCAAGGTGAGTTTGTGAGGGTGTAGTGCTTTTAATTTGTTAGTGCTGGCATATATAAATGCTTTAGTGAGCAAGTGCCAGATAACTCAAATGCAATGTGTTACAGGTAACTTAAATGCAAAAATGACAAACAGTAACTTTCTGTCAAGTGAAACAAGAAAATACGTACAGTAAGCAATGCAGATGTCACTAGGGATCCACAGAGGCGCTGTAAAGCTGTGTTTCAGGTGGAATTAGTGTTTTAGGGAAATAACAAGCAAACAAGCATACAAACAAAGCTACATTCAGCAGGCCTGGATCTAGTCTATGCTACAGCAAACAAGGTGTACCAATTTCAGTAAGAAATAGTTCAGATATGCAGGCACTATAAGCCTTTAGCCAGAAATTCCCAACTCAGATGGGCAGAGTCCAACCTCTCCTCCCACAAGAGTGCAGACCATGAACCTTCATAATGTAAAATAACTGGCCTGAAGCCCAAGTGCTTAAACCAGAACTAATACACATTTAGAATAACAGACACTGAGCCCTCAATCAGCAGTTCCCAACTTAGTAGGATGTATGCTACCTGTCCTGCCACCACAGTATCCTTGACATTTAATGACACTCACCCTCCTGTCATAGTTAGTTCTGTGTTTTGGGGCTGTCAAGCATGGTATGAGGTGTAACCTGGTAGTGCTAGGGTGCTCTTGGGAGTCTTGAACCTGTTGTCTATTACTGCACAGATATCAACATTCTCCATGCAGAGTAGAGTTTGGACTGCATGCATCTTGCGGTTTACATGTCCATCATTGAGTATCATTACTTCCATTTTCTTATCCCCTTTGCTACCTATGTAGGTGGCCTTCTGTTTACAGCCTTACCACCAGAATGCAAAAATATGCAGACATTACACTATGGTAATTAATAGGGGTGTACAAACAATACAATGACAATCATACTGTTAATGCATCAGGCATGCTGGGATATACCCACAATGATATCATTACACTGTACTGTTGACAACATGATAATATTACTACACTGCTATGTAGTCACCCTGTGCATCAGCACCATGTTAATCTGTTCCTGCATCAATGTTACAGATTGCAGGAGGTGGCACAGTTTCATCATATGCACAGTGTGTGTACTTGGTATGCCTGAGTCTGCCACTGATACAACCAATCGACATGTATGTGTGTGTGTGTTAGTGAGGGACAACAGTACAAGATGGGGCAATGTTGATGCAGTGTGTGCGTATATGTGTTAGCCCTAGGTGTTAGCATTATGCATGTGTGTATGCATGCACACAGTTCCACCTCGTGGCTGCCATATACGGGTGTTTGTGGACAGCCACAGACTGTACCTGCCAGGTCATACAGATCACTGTCTCTGGCCACGGACACGGTACCTGTGCCTGGCAGGGGTGCTACGGACAGTATCAGGTACTAAGCCAGACTGGGTACTGTCTTCAGAAGCAGTTGGTTGATGACTGGAGACATGTCCCTGCCGGGACTGTCCAGAGCCATGAGCACGTGGTCTCCTAGGGTGGTCTGGTGACAGCACAGACCCAGCATTGCTGGGGCTGGTACTGGCACTATGGGAGCGGCCCGCGGGTTTGTTGTCGTCCGCGATGACTGCCAGCTGCTGCTGTTGCTGGCATATGTCCACGTCGATGCCTCAACCATCCTGCTTTGCCCTGGCTCATGGACATGTAGTTGTGGAACAGATCTAATGTGTCCTCCCAACGTCTGTCAATGACCTCGGTGAAATTACGGATGGCAGCTGCAACGTCACGCATAGTGTCATTCATAGCAGTGTGATGTGCTCTCAGCTCCCTCAGACCCTGTCTGGTGTACTGTTGCATACGTGACTGTGCCTGCATTACAGCCCGGAACATAGCTAAGGTTGAAAGACCTCTGTGGGCACGTCTGACAGGGGCAGTACGACCACGGATGCTCCCACAAGAACCCCTGGACATCTGCCTGTGTGGTACCATGTCAGGACTCTGGCCATGGCTGCTGTGAGGGGATGCACATGCCACTGATACCACATTACCCTGGTCAATGCCCACTGTATGCTGTCCATCACCTAGGGACATTGGTGACAATGGATGTATTGGCAGGATGACTGTGCACATTGATGAGGTTGACAGCTGTGTACTGTCAATTGGCTGACCAACAATGGACCCTGGAACACCTCCATGTGCCATTACACAGGTATCATTATTATCACTATCCCCAGCAGCGGATTCAGGTTCCCTGCTGCACACCACCAGAGCAACACCAGAACCTGTGAGAGGAAGACAGGAAACACAGTTTACAATGTGTACACAATGTCACCCCAGATGCACACGGGCACATGCACACATGCACACATGCACACATGCACACATGGGCACATGCACACATGGGCACATGCACACATGCACACATGCACACATGGTCACATGCACACATGCACACATGCACACATGGCACATGCACACATGGGCACATGCACACATGCACACGTGTGCATGCACACATGCACACATGCACACGTGTACACATGGGCACATGCACACATGCACACATGGGCACATGCACACATGCACACTACTCAGTACATGAGATACAAACACACAGACACAAACACACCTGCAATCAAACACATAGCAATACTGTTTGAGGGTATTATTACTATTATTATCATTAGTATTAAAGGTATTGTTATTACACACTCAACCAGCATGGATTGGCTGCCTTGCTGTTACACCAGAGGGACCTGCACAAATAAGACATTTATTGTCAGTGGGCACAACTGTGCCATTGATACTGTGAGTATGATACAGTTCAGTAGTACAACAGTTGGCTTTCACAGGTCTACTGTTGATATTGAGAATATCACTCTTGCACAATAATTACCAGGATAACAGCTACAAACACAGTACACACCTCACACATGCATAAACTACCAGTGTAGATAACAGTCAACTATAGATATGGCATGTTACCTGCACGCTCCAAGTCCTCATGCTGGGTGGGCTCCAGCCTCCATCATTACACATGTATGTGAATGTTGTTGTTGTTGGGCTGGAGCCACAACACTTAGGAGGAGCCCCTCCAGTCTGGTGAGGGGGGGTGTATAGCCGCCCCACCACCTGTGGCAAGCTGTTGCCTATGGATATCAGATGCAAGCTGACGGACATTTCTAATTAAATCACTGCAGTGATGGCGTACCTGCTCATATGTCCGGTTATGCATGCCTATGTCATTTACCCGATGGACAAGGTCTTGCCACAGTGCAGCCCTCTCCTGCTGGTTCTGGCTGGTGCAGGAAAAGAGTGTGGCAAACTCCCGCACCAGGCTCTGGTTTATCTCCTCTTCCTCTGCAGCAGAGTACATGCGGTTGTGCTGGTGCACCATCACCCTGGAAGGAAAAGAAAAATATGTGAGCAAGTGATATGGCACACATAATACTCTACTGTAGTGATATCACTGAACTGCCATATATAGCCTCTGTCTGTCTATTGGGGGATACACATGTAAATGACCACATATCAGTGCTCAGCCAACAACTGTGTGACAGTGCCTGGCACACTCCTTACAACAAACTTTGTTTGTATCAAGGTAATGTATGGGGAACATTGTCAACCCATGCAATGCATGCAATGCACAGTACAAATTTCACTGGTAATGCACCGTAGTCTTTGTTGCTATAACCATACCTACACCGCAGTCACATATAGGGAACCACAGCACAACATATGGCAATGTAGTATGTTTGTATCCCAATACCTGACACATCTTTCTCTGGCCTCACACCAAGGACACACACTACCATGACAGACACAAAGTCATGCTGAGCAATCACACCATTACAGACCCTGCACACAGTCAGTGGCACACTCATTCCACCTCACATAGTTGGTATTGCAATGAGTACATGTGTGTGTGCATTGTGTCATAGGCAGGTAGAATGCTATTGGCCCTGGGCCTACAGCAGCATACTGTTATGCTACCCTGCCCCTGGGACACATGTAATGTGATTGTACTTGCTCCTGTCAAACAGTTACACAGGGTGACTCATATGGCATATTACCTATCTGCATAACATTCAACAGGGGTATGTCTGACATCTACTAATGGGGAGCCTTGCTTCTTAATGCTGGGTGGTTTACTCCAGGGTATGGCTTATTTGTGGGTAGGAACCTGTACCTCCACCATGTGCTCTTTACTGCGGTGCCAAGGATGACAGACATAGGTCATTTAGGCTGGGGATATTGTGAGGTGTTACCATGGTTGTTGGACAACTGTTATGGGTGTGACTTAACTATGTATATCCAGCAGTGGTAACCTCTGTGTACGTAGTATGAGAGGCACTCTGTCTGTGGTTTTGTCAGTCACTCTGCATAGGTAATGTGTTTGAGGGCATTATCACTGTTTGTTAGGTATGACTGTGTCCTCCCTTTCTGTAGTTGTCATGGGAGGTACATACCGTGTAGGACATTGTGAGGTGTAGAGGGGTACAGTGACCTACATTTCCCTAGCTGACACACCATTTCTGCTGACACGTACCATGTACAGGTATTACAAGACTAGTGTGCCACTGTGAATATCAAAGGGGAGGCTATTGTATACTTGTTTCCCATGTTCCCTCCTGACACATCCAGTAGTAGGCAGGCAACCACATATGTGGTGGTTAGTGGTGTAAGTGTTTTGGAATAAGGTATGGTACTCCAGTATCCACACTGGTGTTCAGTCCATGCCTTTGTCACCAGACACCTGTTGCAATACATCTGCACACATGTGCCTCTCTCAGTATATATATATATATATATATATATATATATATATATATATATATATATATATATACAGAGAGAGAGACAGAGAGAGAGAGATAGAGATATTCATATACATACATATCTGTAGACATTCATATCTGTCTGTATATGTGTATGTATCTATATATATCTATATATGTATGTGTCTATTACATATATATGTATATACATATTCTATCTATCTATATATGTCTATCTATTTCTGCATCCCTCTCTATATATGTATACATATATGCATATTATATATATATATATATATATATATATATATATATATATATATATATACATATATAAATATACATACATATACATATAATATATATATACCTTTTTATTTACACATACGAATACAGACACTAACATACTGCTAAACATCCATTACTGTACAACCTACATTGTACATTGCACTACAACCTACATTGATATGTGCACATAGCAACCTTCACATACATATGTATGTCCAGCCTTCACTAACAGTTGCAGTATGTCCCCTGCCCTATGCACATCTTCATATATATATATAGATACAGACTTCTAACACATATGGAGGGTTCACAGTATGTTGACTATTAGATTATTAGTTTACATTACCTTTGTTTGTCACTGCTGTTTGTGATGGCTTGCTGCTTGGTGGCCTGCTGCTGGTTAGCTTGCTGTTTTTTATTGTTTTATTTTTGGTGGCTGTCTCTGTGTCACTTTTTCTGTTTTTTTTCTCTCTCTCACTCTCTCTCTCTGTCTCTCTGTCTCTCCCTCCGGATGTTGCAATGAAAGTATTGCATGTGTGGACTGGGAGTACAGGCTGCTTTTGTAGGTATATGCACATGTGCATGTGATGGCTTCTGCACCAATTGTTAGCCAGCATTTACTAATTGCATGCAGCCTTCTGTGTGGTAATTGCAGTTCTCTCTGTGATTTCAGGACAGTGCTATAAAATGTTAGGTTAGGTAGGCGTAGCCCTTTCAGATTTTCAAGGTGGGGACCATGCTGGTATGCTGTGGACACTGTTCTGTGAGTGTAAAGGTTGGTATTTCTCTCATATTTCAGGCTGTGTTGTAGGCACTGAAATGCATGTTGTACTGACACCTGACTATTGCTTCCTCCAGTTTATTCTTCTCAGTGTGTATGTTAACTGACACCTAATAATACTCATACTGTTTAAATGGGAGTAAGTGTTTTCCTGTGGGACTTGTGGAGGAACTGGTATACAGCAGTGGCTCTTACAATTTGTTGCTATGGCTTCACTATTTGGCCTTTACATTCACTCCTTGAATGCCTGCTAGGTGTCTTTACTGGAATGTGTTGCTATGGCTTTCCTATTTTCCATTTACATTCACCCCTTGTAATGTTTACTATATTTCTTTCAGCAGCAATTCCTTATATGTTTGTTGTGGTTTGGTGGTACTGCATGCAGTCTGGTCTGGCCAAGGTGTGGGGCTTGGCACCTACAAGTGTATTTTATTTTGCTGCTGAGCAATAGTGGGGCCTTGTACTTTGTACTAACAGTTATGGATAGCAGGCACATGCAGCACGTGTAAACTGCTATACTGTCCTTATTTTATTAGTTGGATACCTCCTTTGATATTTGTGGGTTGTACACCTACAAGTGGGTGCGCTTGTGGAAGCTATTCTACAGCTATTCACAGAGTGTGTGACAGCAGACAGAATGATATGCCTGTGAGTTTGTGACACTTGCAGGCCTCAGATACTCTCAGGTGTATCTTTTATCAGCCTCAGGGAATGGTACATAGTGGGATACACCTGTGATATATTTCAGATATTCTGCAGTTGTGACTGTGGGGTATTTTGAGCATATGTATTACTACACCATTTCTGACATGCAAGTAGTGCATACTTTCAGTAATTGACAGTTGCCATTACATGGGATAAAACACCTTTCTGCCTACTGTTAGTACATTTCACAGGGAGTCAGTGGGGCACAGTTAACATTTGTTTTCAAATCAGGGACATCCCTGTAAATCAGTCATAGTTGCGAGGTCTGGCCTCTTACCTATTCAAATATGGCAGTGTTTATCCTGCTCTGATAGTGTGTGTGGTTTGCAACGTACTACTGTCACATTATTACCTACTAGCTACTGACTAGCATGGCTGTTTCTCTTCTCACACTAATGTTATACAAATCCACAAGAATTGCCAGTAAAGATACAAGAAAAGCTTTGTGTAATAGCCTTCCTATATTCCCTTTACATTCAGTGCTACTATTTCATGATATATTGCTTTCAGCAGAAAGTTATTGTATATCAGTTGTGGCTTAGTGGTAAGTCATGCAAACTAGTGTTTCCAAGGTCCTGGGTTTGAGACTGACAGAGGGATTTTTTTTTGCTGCTGAGCAGACTACAGGCCTTGTCATTCAGATTGACTAAGTCACTTTTAAGCAGTTGTAAGCTGGTTAGCACTGGTTTGCGCGGAGCTCATGCATGCACACTGTCGCTTAGCTTCATGCACACATGCTTAGCTAAGTGCACACAAGCGCACACCCGCTTACTACTGCTTAAAAGTGCTTACTCTCTCGCACACCCGCACTAATTTCTTTGAAAGAAAAGAAAATGGGGAGATAGGAAAGTGATGAAAAAGGGGGCACAAAGAGGGTAGGACAGTAGGAAAACAAGCTTGGGATTTGCAGGAAGGATGTAGGAAAGGCCCATAGCTGCCCATTTCTTTATCAGCAACAGCTGTGCATATGTGTGTAATTTGGTGTGAAATTTAAAACCTTCCACCCCTGAGAGAGGGGTGAGGACAACAAAATATGTTGTACAGCCAATTGTAATTACCAGTTCACATGTCCAGCAGACATGTCTGCAAAATGGGCAGCTATGTATGGGGCGTAATTTTTTTGCGGGAACAGAGTGCCCTTTTTTTATTTTTTTTTTTCAGGTGAGAGTGGAATGTGAGGTACAGGAAGTAGGTATATTTGGGGAGGTAGGTAGGGGAGGTTAACAGACAAGACAAACAAGACACATACAGGGGCGGAGTATGACACATGTGGGGGGGGGGCACAATTGACGGGGATGGATGTTTGGATATGGCGAGCCCATGAGTCCACAGATGGCAACAGTGGAACTGAGATCCCCACCCATGGACAGTTGCCACTGTGCCTTCACAGCCCAGGATGGGGCTGTGCTGGGGGCTGTGTAGGACGGGCAGCAGGCACACCCATGAGTTGCACCACCCGAGCCTCAAGCTGGTATAGGGGTTCAAGCACAGAATGCCTGATCTCGCTACGCACCACAGACCGGACACTTTGGAGGGTGAGTGGACAGTCTCCTCCGGCCATGCTTGCAGAGGGGGGATGAGCCCCATCCCCTGCAATGCTTCCACCCGAAGGTGGCACAGGCCACCGGAGAGGTTCAGGCCTAGGCACTAGTGCCAGGTGCACTCACCAGCTGAGGTGGGAGAGGTGGGTCCGCTGGAACCCGCCTTCCCTGTTGTCCTATGTTTAGCAATATTTTATGACATTTTGGGTTAGTAACAAACAATACCATTCAAAATTAGTTGTAACAGCATGCATCAGTATTCCCATTAACCAAACACCCATGAATTCCAAACATTGAACAGCAAGCATAACACATGCATATTTTGAACAACAGAACACAATCCAACAGCATGCAGGGTTGATTGATGGCAACAGGCCATCAGGTTTGGATATGTGAACAGGGCACATGCAGCAACGATGCAAATATGTTTGAACCAACAGGACAAATGTCCATAGGAATTAATTGTGAATACACATACCCAGTTTGTTGTGGAATGGCATTATTTGTGAATATAGGGTAGAGTGAAGAAATATTTCATTAACAACTTCAACTACCTATACATATGCTGTACATCTGTAGTAGCTGCAGACATATATACTCTACAAGTCTTAGTACAGTTTTCTATATGTAACCTTAGGAATGTTGGTGATGGGACTGTTACTGCTACATTAATATACATTGCATTTTTATTCATACACGTTCATATCTGGCTGTGTTCAGGTACAGAATCCTGCTACATTTCATTTATATGGCTCTAGACAACTGTGGATGTTCATTATTTCATACAACCATACTACCTCCATATTGCAAGGGTACAGCAACATATCCAAATTGTGGGACAGACTCATTCCAGCTTCAGTACTTTATTACAAACATTTCACTGTTTATTTGTGGCTGTGTCATTCATTTCATTATGCACGGACTGCAGTATACTTTATTCAGAAGTTATAATAGCTTTCTTGGTTGATTCATACCTCTTTCTCACACTCTCACTTGTTTTATTTTTACAATTCAAGATGGTACTTTCTTCTAGGCATTATTAACATGTCATACTTGGTTACAACAATCCTTTCCAACAGACTCACTTGTTTCATATAGCAGATTTTCAAAGGGGATGTATTTGACACATGTCTACTGTCTTTAGCTTGTTTACCACTAATATTCAGGCTGCAGCAGGTTATCTGATATTACAATACAGGTGGGAAATCTCTATTTCAGACTTGTTTAATTTTTATTTCTGGATTACAGGCTGCATCACTTATCTAATCATACAGTACTAGCAGAATCTTTCTTCTAGTGTTATTTGAACTTTATTAATATGTAACTACACTGAACGCTTTTACAAGCTGTCTCACTTATATTGTATAACAATTACAGAAAAATAATTACTAACCTGCCTGGTGGCGCAACCGCTCCAGCCTATCACCATAGGCTGGCCGATTCGCAGAAAGCACACCTGCAGCTGTAATATAAATGAAGTAATATTGGAACATACATCTCCATAATATCAGCTAGGATAATTCCTTACATACATAATTACATGGATACTTACTCAGTAGTGGGGCGTTGGGCATTTGCCGGGCCTCCTGGATCCAACGGTTCAGTTGGTCCTGCTTTCGTCTCTTCAGGTCCGCATGGTGGTGATGGACCTGTTCACCAGTCCTTGGTATGCCTGTGGCACTGGTGAGATCATGTGCCAACCGGTTCCACGCCTCTGCCTTATACGCTCCCCACAGAACCTGGCCCTGCATGAGTTGAGCCTCATGATCGTGGACTAGGAGCCAAACCATGTATTTGGACTCCTCAACACCCCACCTCTGTGCTCGGAAGTGACTACCCTCTCCTACACCTGCCATCCTGACTGCAAATAGGTTCCACAATCAGTTATGCTGTGTATTCCCACCTATGGGACTTATATATGCCGTTTTTCCCGCACTTATCTGTGATTGGCCATTTTGGAATTGTATCAGCTTAAAAAAACCTGCTTTGTCATGCTTCTATTTCCATTCATTCCTATATATATGCTAATACTGCATTTTTCAGTACAGCTGTCATGGCTTAGTGGTTCAGTGCTTTGACTATGATGCACAGTATCCTGGGTTCGAGCCTGGGCATTGCTTTTTTTTTATTTTACTACTGTCTAGACAGGCTAGGAGGTGTGTCTGTTTAAAGGCGGCTTTGATACAGGTTGCTCAACGTTGCCCGCCGGTAAGCCGGTTGGCGCGCTGCTCAGCTCCGTGCAAACAGGTTAGGCTGGTTAACGCATTATTTGGTTATGAGCACGCATATTACACAATGAGAAATGTTGCGCAACTACGGGCACACAGTTTCAGTGTGTTAAAGCGCTGCTCAACTTCGGGCACTCATATTACACTTGTTAAACCACTGGTCACCTATGGGCAAACATACTCAGCTTGTTAGAGCGCTGCTCAGCTATGGGCACTTATAAAATATTTTTTTTTTATTGTGTCAGATTTCTTCATAAAAACATGGCCCATTTCATTACATTTTACTTAAATTATAGTTATATATATATATATATATATATATATATATATATATATATATATACATATATGTCAGGGGATTGTTTCGTGCTTATTTCACTAAAAATAAAAAATGATGTTGTTGGGGCTCGAACCATGACTACCTCCTCTTTGGCCGACGTCCCTACTGCTACGCTATTGCTACTTGGCTTATTTTGCATATTTAGATCTTATATGCTTTTTCAATGACTGCTAACTGTGGCTGAGCGAAGGGCACACCAGCCAAATGAGCGCAATTACGGGCAAACATTTTGAAATTATAAAAAAAATTTAAACTGTTCATTTTTACGTTATACATTTCAGTTGGGTTTATAGTCTGTGGGGGTATGTGTGGTGTTTTATTTCTTGACATTTCTGCGGACTCGCTCGTGGGAGTTTCCTTTCGGGACTGTGATTCTTCTGGGGGCGTGTCCTTTTGCAGGACTCGCCGTGCAGACATGCCCCCTACTTTGCTACACGGACCGTGTTAGCCTAGGGTGTGATTCAGCATGCCCTCATGAATATGCATGGCATGCTGACATCACCCCGTTTAACTGCAGCCTCCGTGTAAGACTTGCTAACTCTTACATGGAGGCTTCATGAATCCTGCCCATTGTTTATTTTTGCACATTCTGTTAAGTTATATATCATGCTTAAAAATTTTGACATTTACTTTTGAGTTTGTAGTCTTTTCAGTTGGAACCACTGTTTACCATAAGGAATGAAGGGGACATTAATTATCTTATAACTTAAGCAGTTCTATTTTTGTCAGCACCACAGTTTTGGGCAATGCTTGTATTATTCTCATTGCTGTGCTCATCAGCTGGTCAGTCCTGTCTTCTCCTATTAAACAAGACTCCAAGATACTTAAGTACTGCAGCTTTGGTTAGCTGTTCTCTGCTCACTGGCAGAGAGCAATCTGCTGCTTTGAGACAGAACCATGTTGTGGATGTGGTAATTTTCATTCCATGTACTTCATATTTAGAAGGCAAACAGCTTGGTGTTTGCATGTGATCATAGTTACTGGTAGCCAAGAAGATAATTGTCTGTAAACAATGATGCAGCCCTAACCTCTAAACTAGGTACTTTCCAAATTTTAGCTGTATTTTGAAATCATTTCCATATCTCTTGGAAACAGGAGAACACGACATGAATGCGATGGAGTCTTGTGCCCCTATTGGCTGCATTTGAACTAATGGCAGCAAGGTGGACACAACTCTCAATCCTGGTTTGCAGCAGTGATCCCAGGATAATTATAATATTGAACTCCCACAAAATATTCCAGGATACACAGTTATTTGCCTTCTTCATATCCACAAATTCAGATAATCCATGCTAGATTAGCAAATTCCCATGACCCCACTAGTATCCATTGAATGTGAAAGAAATGATCCATAGTTTCACATCTAAGATTAAATACACATTGATCCTTTTGAATTATAAGGTCAGTTAATAGATTTTGAACATACTGGTATAGACGTTCTCTAGGGTTGTTGGGGGGGGGGGTGAAGAACATCAACTACCCATAACTAGAACACAACCTCTTGTCTCCTTTTTAAAAATTGAGATCACCACTCCATTTTACAAATCCATAGGCAGTGTCCTGCCTTCTCCCACAGCACTGCAAAGTTGCATTAACTGCAATGCTTTAACAGACAGTGCCCCCAGCATTTCCAGCTTTATCTTCTCCTACAGCCTTGACACTTTGGACTTTACTTATTTATTATTACTTACTTTTTTTCACTCTTTGTCCATGCTGCCTGTTGATCTTCTGCCCCTTCTTAGTAAGTCAACCCAGCAAGGGTTGGATGTGAGGGGGCATCGCAAAGCAAGCCATCAGGATGGTTTGAATTTTTTTTCTTTTATGGTCCTACCACCCTCTGGATGCTAAGCAGCAGAAGGGGGGTGTAGAGTGGGCTTACCATGCTGCGTGTCCCTTACTTCTTCAATGGACATTGTCAGCAAGCATGACACATGTGGGGAAACACAATTGATGGGGATGGATGTTTGGATATCGCGAGCCCATGAGTCCACAGATGGCAACAGTGGAACTGAGATCCCCACCCATGGGCAGTTGCCACTGTGCCTTCACAGCCCAGGATGGGGCTGTGCTGGGGGCTGTGTAGGACGGGCAGCAGGCACACCCATGAGTTGCACCACCCGAGCCTCAAGCTGGTATAGGGGTTCAAGCACAGAATGCCTGATCTCGCTACGCACCACAGACCGGACACTTTGGAGGGTGAGTGGACAGTCTCCTCCGGCCATGCTTGCAGAGGGGGGATGAGCCCCATCCCCTGCAATGCTTCCACCCGAAGGTGGCACAGGCCACCGGAGAGGTTCAGGCCTAGGCACTAGTGCCAGGTGCACTCACCAGCTGAGGTGGGAGAGGTGGGTCCGCTGGAACCCGCCTTCCCTGTTGTCCTATGTTTAGCAATATTTTATGACATTTTGGGTTAGTAACAAACAATACCATTCAAAATTAGTTGTAACAGCATGCATCAGTATTCCCATTAACCAAACACCCATGAATTCCAAACATTGAACAGCAAGCATAACACATGCATATTTTGAACAACAGTACACAATCCAACAGCATGCAGGGTTGATTGATGGCAACAGGCCATCAGGTTTGGATATGTGAACAGGGCACATGCAGCAACGTACGTGCAAATATGTTTGAACCAACAGGACAAATGTCCATAGGAATTAATTGTGAATACACATACCCAGTTTGTTGTGGAATGGCATTATTTGTGAATATAGGGTAGAGTGAAGAAATATTTCATTAACAACTTCAACTACCTATACATATGCTGTACATCTCTAGTAGCTGCAGACATATATACCCTACAAGTCTTAGTACAGTTTTCTATATGTAACCTTAGGAATGTTGGTGATGGGACTGTTACTGCTACATTAATATACATTGCATTTTTATTCATACACGTTCATATCTGGCTGTGTTCAGGTATAGAATCCTGCTACATTTCATTTATATGGCTCTAGACAACTGTGGATGTTCATTATTTCATACAACCATACTATCTCCATATTGCAAGGGTACAGCAACATATCCAAATTGTGGGACAGACACATTCCAGCTTCAGTACTTTATTACAAATATTTCACTGTTTGGTTGTGGCTGTCTCATTCATTTCATTATGTACGGACTGCAGTATACTTTATTCAAAAGTTATAACAGCTTTCTTGGTCGATTCATACCTCTTTCTCACACTCTCACTTGTTTTATTTTTACAATTCAAGATGGTACTTTCTTCTAGGCATTATTAACATGTCATACTTGGTTACAACAATCCTTTCCAACAGACTCACTTGTTTCATATAGCAGATTTTCAAAGGGGATGTATTTGACACATGTCTACTGTCTTTAGCTTGTTTACCACTAATATTCAGGCTGCAGCAGGTTATCTGATATTACAATACAGGTGGGAAATCTCTATTTCAGACTTGTTTAATTTTTATTTCTGGATTACAGGCTGCATCACTTATCTAATCATACAGTACTAGCAGAATCTTTCTTCTAGTGTTATTTGAACTTTATTAATATGTAACTACACTGAACGCTTTTACAAGCTGTCTCACTTATATTGTATAACAATTACAGAAAAATAATTACTAACCTGCCTGGTGGCGCAACCGCTCCAGCCTATCACCATAGGCTGGCCGATTCGCAGAAAGCACACCTGCAGCTGTAATATAAATGAAGTAATATTGGAACATACATCTCCATAATATCAGCTAGGATAATTCCTTACATACATAATTACATGGATACTTACTCAGTAGTGGGGCATTGGGCATTTGCCGGGCCTCCTGGATCCAACGGTTCAGTTGGTCCTGCTTTCTCTTCAGGTCCGCATGGTGGTGATGGACCTGTTCACCAGTCCTTGGTATGCCTGTGGCACTGGTGAGATCATGTGCCAACCGGTTCCACGCCTCTGCCTTGTACGCTCCCCACAGAACCTGGCCCTGCATGAGTTGAGCCTCATGATCGTGGACTAGGAGCCAAACCATGTATTTGGACTCCTCAACACCCCACCTCTGTGCTCGGAAGTGACTACCCTCTCCTACACCTGCCATCCTGACTGCAAATAGGTTCCACAATCAGTTATGCTGTGTATTCCCACCTATGGGACTTATATATGCCATTTTTCCCGCACTTATCTGTGATTGGCCATTTTGGAATTGTATCAGCTTAAAAACCTGCTTTGTCATGCTTCTATTTCCATTCATTCCTATATATATGCTAATACTGCATTTTTCAGTACAGCTGTCATGGCTTAGTGGTTCAGTACTTTGACTATGATGCACAGTATCCTGGGTTCGAGCCTGGGCATTGCTTTTTTTTTTTTTTATTTTACTACTGTCTAGACAGGCTAGGAGGTGTGTCTGTTTAAAGGTGGCTTTGATACAGGTTGCTCAATGTTGCCCACCGGTAAGCCGGTTGGCGCGCTGCTCAGCTCCGCGCAAACAGGTTAGGCTGGTTAACGCGTTATTTGGTTATGAGCATGCATATTACGCAATGAGAAATGTTGTGCAACTACGGGCACACAGTTTCAGCGTGTTAAAGCACTGCTCAACTTCGGGCACTCATATTACACCTGTTAAACCACTGGTCACCTACGGGCAAACATACTCAGCTTGTTAGAGCGCTGCTCAGCTATGGGCACTTATAAAATATTTTTTTTTTATTGTGTCAGATTTCTTCATAAAAGCATGGCTCATTTCATTACATTTTACTTAAATTATAGTTTATATATATATATATATATATATATAGTTATATATATATATATATATACGCATATATGTCAGGGGATTGTTTCGTGCTTATTTCACTAAAAATAAAAAATGATGTTGTTGGGGCTTGAACCATGACTACCTCCTCTTTGGCCGACGTCCCTACTGCTACGCTATTGCTACTTGGCTTATTTTGCATATTTAGATCTTATATGCTTTTTCAATGACTGCTAACTGTGGCTGAGCGAAGGGCACACCCGCGCAAATGAGCGCAATTACGGGCAAACATTTTTGAAATTATAAAAAAAAAAAAAAATTTAAACTGTTTATTTTTACGTTATACATTTCAGTTGGGTTTATAGTCTGTGGGGGTATGTGTGGTGTTGTGTTTCTTGACATTTCCGCGGACTCGCTCATGGGAGTTTCCTTTCGGGACTGTGATTCTTCTGGGGTTGTGTCCCTTTGCAGGACTCGCCGTGCGGACATGCCCCCTACTTTGCTACATGGACTGTGTTAGCCTAGGGTGTGATTCAGCATGCCCTCATGAATATGCATGGCATGCTGACATCACCCCATTTAACTGCAGCCTCCGTGTAAGACTTGCTAACTCTTACACGAAGGCTTCGTGAATCCTGCCCATTGTTTATTTTTGCACATTCTGTTAAGTTATATATCATGCTTAAAAATTTTGACATTTACTTTTGAGTTTGTAGTCTTTTCAGTTGGAACCACTGTTTACCATAAGGAATGAAGGGGACATTAATTATCTTATAACTTAAGCAGTTCTATTTTTGTCAGCACCACAGTTTTGGGCAATGCTTGTATTATTCTCATTGCTGTGCTCATCAGCTGGTCAGTCCTGTCTTCTCCTATTAAACAAGACTCCAAGATACTTAAGTACTGCAGCTTTGGTTAGCTGTTCTCTGCTCACTGGCAGAGAGCAATCTGCTGCTTTGAGACAGAACCATGTTGTGGATGTGGTAATTTTCATTCCATGTACTTCATATTTAGAAGGCAAACAGCTTGGTGTTTGCATGTGATCATAGTTACTGGTAGCCAAGAAGATAATTGTCTGTAAACAATGATGCAGCCCTAACCTCTAAACTAGGTACTTTCCAAATTTTAGCTGCATTTTGAAATCATTTCCATATCTCTTGGAAACAGGAGAACACGACATGAATGCGATGGAGTCTTGTGCCCCTATTGGCTGCATTTGAACTAATGGCAGCAAGGTGGACACAACTCTCAATCCTGGTTTGCAGCAGTGATCCCAGGATAATTATAATGTTGAACTCCCACAAAATATTCCAGGATACACAGTTATTTGCCTTCTTCATATCCACAAATTCAGATAATCCATGCTAGATTAGCAAATTCCCATGACCCCACTAGTATCCTTTGAATGTGAAAGAAATGATCCATAGTTTCACATCTAAGATTAAATACACATTGATCCTTTTGAATTATAAGGTCAGTTAATAGATTTTCAACATACTGGTATAGACGTTCCCTAGGGTTGTTGGGGGGGGGGGTTGAAGAACATCAACTACCCATAACTAGAACACAACCTCTTGTCTCCTTTTTAAAAATTGAGACCACCACTCCATTTTATAAATCCATAGGCAGTGTCCTGCCTTCTCCCACAGCACTACAAAGTTGCATTAACTGCAATGCTTTAACAGCCAGTGCCCCCAGCATTTCCAGCTTTATCTTCTCCTACAGCCTTGACACTTTGGACTTTACTTATTTGTTATTACTTACTTTTTTTTTCACTCTTTGTCCATGCTGCCTGTTGATCTTCTGCCCCTTCTTAGTAAGTCAACCCAGCAAGGGTTGGATGTGAGGGGGCATCGCAAAGCAAGCCATCAGGATGGTTTGAATTTTTTTTCTTTTATGGTCCTACCACCCTCTGGATGCTAAGCAGCAGAAGGGGGGTGTAGAGTGGGCTTACCATGCTGCGTGTCCCTTACTTCTTCAATGGACATTGTCAGCAAGCAGCCCCTCTCCATCTATGAAACAGAACAAGTGCTTACACCTGTCTCCATCAAAGAAACCAGGCTTCCTAATGAGCTCCTTGAGCACCTGCAACCCTCTCTCCCTCCCTGACTGGCTCCTATAGTACCAAAACAACTAATCAACCCCCCCATCACCGCAGCCTCAGTCAGGGCTCCATTCTCTGCACCACAGTACCAAATTGTTTCATTTATTTTGGGGGTTCTCCACCTCACATGACCATCAAGCCTCCCTGTTGGCCATTCTATAGATTGACTCCCCATCAGGCAAGAGCCCACTAGCCCATTCATTCCCATTAGGGTCAAAGCTAAGAACCAAGGGTGGTGCTGCAGTAAATCTAAATCCCTTAGAGCCACACACTGGAGGGACTTGAACCTCAGCACAGAAATAAATGGAACTTGCTGGAGGGACAGGTTCATAACCCAGAGGCTCCCTTCACTCTGGAATAGAATTCCAGTTCATGTGAGGCAGAGCACCTCACTGAATCTCTTCAAGAAGAATCTCGATAGGTGGATGGGGGATCGTAGGTTTGTCCCAGGGATTACTCCCGTGTCACTATTAGACAGTGGCACAGTAAACTAAACCTTATAAAGGGCACAGTATACTCAAATCAAGGGGTGGCGTAAACCATACAGAATAGGGCTAGGCTTATAATTGCCTCAGGGCAGATAGCCTAGTATGAACCTATGAACCTATAACCTATGAAAGGCTTTTTTGGATTCGAGACTACTTCTGTACATTATGGCTTCAGTGCCATGTGTATGTTTCTGTACAGACAGTCCCAATTAACAGTGTTTTGTAATAAGAAAAGAGGCCAAAGTCCTCCTAGTATTCCCATCTGAGGCCAATCCATTTGCTACATAGCTAAACAAAGAAGTCATGATCTCCCAAATGGATTAACTATGGCTTGTTTCTTCCTGAGGTGGACAAGATGGCACTTGTTGCTCATTTTTCTCTTCCCTCTTGTAAGTTTTTCATTGCTTGAACTGTCAGTCATACCAGGGTCAACTAGGGTAAAAGACAGAACTTCATCCTTCTAAACTCACACTATGGAACTGTTTAACTGCCACACTGACTTAAAATACAAAAGTACCCTAATTCTATCAGCTTCTTCTGGAACTACTGCCTTAAAGTAGATCTGTTAGGACTGGCTGCAAACAGTAAGCAGACATTCAGCATCCCACACACAATAATCAAATTTAAACCCATACCTCACCCGAGGTTAAATGTGAAAGAAAACTATATGCACTAAATATTTAAAGGCAAAATGAAACACCTCCTATGTAACTAAAATTAGAAAAAAAAATTAAACTAAGTAATCCTACAGCAACCCTTATTCCTCTGCTAAAATCATGCAAATCATACAGACATATACCGGACATCTACAATAATGTATCAAAAGTCACCAAAGAGCTCATCTCTTTGACATAGAGGGATGAAGCCATAGCTACAGTGCAGATGGTTCAGATTCACTTAGTAGATCAGGCACTGAAAGACATGTGAAGGCATGAGCAAGAAATTCTAACTCCTCTACACAGGGGAAGGGAATGGTGACAGGGGGGCTGTTTTACCATAGTCAAGCAGAGCCTTGCAAGCAGGGTTGCCAGATTTCCAGCCCCCAAAAGAAAAAGGTCTCTCACAAAAAAAAAACTCTCAAAAGGAAAGAAAAAAAAAAAAACAGGAACACAGTTCCACATTAAAGAACAGTACACTCTACACTGCTTCGACTTCTTTTCAACACAAGTAGCTCAAGTAATATATTTTGATTTGCCTGTATACCAGCAGCATATGATGCTATAAAATAAGCAAGTAACCAGCTTCTCATTTTTAATTTTTTAACACAAGAAGAAGAAGAGACTTGATTATTGGCCCGATTGCCAGGTATATAGGCAATCAAAAAAAAAAACAAAACAAAAGGGAGGCTGGCAGGGTATTAAAGGCAGGGGCGGGGACAGGATCAGGCTGCTGATCTCGGGACAGTCCCACCCAAATAGGGACGTCTGGCAACCCTGCTTGCAAGTGAAATAGCAGTAACTGTAGTCATATATCTGGCCTACCAAGCTATCCCCTAAAATGACTGGGAAACAGAAAAGTAAGAAAAAAAAGGAAAACATAGGAACATAAGAATAAACTAGACAAGCAATCTCAAATAATAAAGTTCCTACTGTTATACAGCTTTAAGCAGACAAATTTAAAACATGTTGACCTTTTCAAGCACTTAATTTTACTCACCTCCCAAATCAGGCAGATATGTGAAAACCTTAGTGTAAATTTGTGTCTGTCCATCTAGTCATCAACACTACCCTTAAAGAAAACTAAAGCAGTGCTTTATTTGACCAGTAGTGATAATGTATTTAATAGACGAGGAACTCATTGAGTTAGGAACCTATCTGTATAGCATGTCTTGTTTATTTGTTTGCCTAGATTTATGTCCTTAGTGCAGTTGTTTGCAGATCTCTTGGTTTTGCAAAGAAGTAAGAGATTGTATAGAAGTTCTTCTTTCATGGCTTGGAAAGCAAGATGTTGGTCATCTTGCAGCAAACGGTGGGCTATTGAGTAGGAATGTTACACTAATTTATCAGAGTAGTTGAAAGATTTAAGACCTTTAATTTTCTTGGCTACTAATCTCTGGAGCCTTTTCAGTTGAGTTGCTTGGATTTGTACATACCAAAGGTGGAACTGTATTCAGCGATGAGCCTGATAAGGAAAATGTACAGTGGTAGAACAACTTTTTTGGATCTTGCAGATATTTATTTGGAAATTAACTGGGTATGATAAAAGGATTTCCTGACTGTGATGGAAATATGATGGAAGAATAAGAGGAAGCTATCCTTATAAGTATCTAGTTTTTATGACTGTATGTGTCTTTAGGGGAATACCATTTAGAACATATGATGTGGGAATAACATTTCTAACAAAGTGCTACTGTAATGCATTTTTTTCATTTAGTTTGAGACTGTTTTTGACACATCTTGTTTACATATTCTGTCCCTTACTGGAGCTGCTTTGTATCATTAGATGAGCAGACAATTTGCAGCCATCAGCAAATTTGGTGAGCCACATTTCTGAATTTTGGCTTGGATGTCTGCAAAATAAATTCCAAACAGGAGATGGCATAGAACTGATTCCTGGCACACCCCATTGGTTACAAACTTACATTCAGGAGGGGAACCAGCAAATTTCTTAACTTGGGAACTGTTGGGTTGCAAATTTGCTATCCAACTAACAATGTTATTGCATGCATTATACTTGTGTAATTTTTCAGTAATGTCAGCATGGAGGGCAGTGCTAAAAGCCTTCATCAGGTTGAGGTGAGCAGTGTCCACAGCCCTGTAACCTTGCTAAGGAAGCTCACTAGGTTCAGCAGACAGGACCAGGCCTTCACAAAACCAGACTGATCAGGATCAGGATCTAGATCAGTGTAGTTGCCCATGTCTGCATAAATAAGGTCTGCTGTAATACATTCCATGACTGTGCATATAAGGCTGGCGAGGCTGATGGGTCTTTAATTTCCTGGGTCTGTAAAGGGGCCATCCTTCTGCAGGGGAATTACACTGAATGTTCTCCAGACATCAGGAACACATCTCACAGATAGTTTGAGGTTGCACAGCATTTTAATGAGCATTGACAGTATTAAAATTCAGCAAAGCAGTAGTTTGCTATGATGAGGATGGAAGCCACGTTGGGTTGAAGACAGATGAGAAGTTGCCTTTATTTAATTCTTACAAGCCATGACATAGGTATGCATTATCAATAACAAACCACGGTAAACAATTATTTTTTTGCATTATATGTATATGTTAATTATCATTCATTTCAACATTAGTAAAATTGCACAGTTTCTGCCTTGCCTTAAGATTTTCTCCTCTACCTCCTGACCATTATTCTGCATGTATTCCCACATATTCCAATTATTTCTATATAACATTCTTCCCTTTTCTAAAAATTCTACCTCTGGTTCTTTTAGCTTTGTTTGTGTCTTTCGGCTTTTCCCGGTTAGAGGTCGCCACAGCGGAACTCCAGTCCACTAATGATTGGCAGTAGATTTTTACGTACTGGTTTGCCAGGCCTAACGCACAACCTTCAACGAAGGAACTCCCATTCACGCATGTTGCTACACAGAAGACGCTCTAACTGAGAATCGAACTGGCAACATCTAACTGTGAGGCGACAACGCTACCGCAGCACCTCTGGTTCTTTTAGCTACTTTACAATATTTAGTACTTGTCATAGCTGGTTTAGATCTTATTTTCATTTTCTAGTAATTGCTTTTTGGCAGACTATAGCATTCATTTTATTAATGCCTTACTATGTCTAGGCAATTCATATTCAGTAGCCCAGCTCAATAAAATCATCCCCTTAATCACAGCTATTTGTTCCCCTATTTCTGGCAAAGTAGTCTGTAGGGAAACTTTTAAATTTGACAACTCATTACATTCCCAGAAAGTATGGTTCCAATTAACTCTTTCCCATCATACCCCCAGCATTTGCTATATATCTGAATAAAAATTATATAACGTTTGTTTGGGGGTATAAAAATGCCAGTGCAAACAACCTCAAGCAAAAATCTCAAACTTTCTGGATTTTGTTGCATACTTGGAAACCATACAGATCTTCTCCCGTTATCCCTTTGAATAGTGTCTTTCCATTCTTTCTCCCCATTTTCTAACCTCTGATTGTTATAGTTATCACACAATACTTTATATGCCTTATTAATACTTTTTAAAAGCAAATTCTGTTCTAGAATCAATTAAAGCTCGACCAGAGGTGGCCTTTCATTTAGTAGCCCTCTGCCTTATTCTCTTGGCCTATAATCTGTTATCAATTCATGGGTGGGATGACAGTCTCTAACCTGCAGCCTAAACTTCTACCTTGCCTCCTCTCACTTTTCCCCTCCCTAGTTATTTGCTCCCAATAACGTGTTTCCTTTGTACATTTCCTCTAGTAAATTCCAGCATCCCTCTTGCCTACTTTCTAGACCTTTACTTGCAATCATCCCTATTAGTATCCCTCTTCTGTGGTTATGACCAGATCTAGAATTATATTTGTTATAGTCCTGCACCAGTCAGGTAACCACTTATGATACAAGACCTTAGCCTGCTCATGCTCTACTCCTGGAAGACTCATTTCCTCTGAGGCAGTAACACTTCCTATCAAGCTACTTTAATTTATAAACTCTTACCTTCCTCTCAATGTAGTTCTGTGCCAGTACTCCGTATTCATTCACCAGAAGCTTCTAGTCCCTTAAATATTGTGGTGTTTACTTCATGTTCTGACGCTTCTGTCTTGTCAACTTCATAGGGAGGTGCCAATCTTTTGAGCTAAAATAGAGAATGTAAATGGCACAAAAGGTTCACCAAGGTCTCCCTTCATCCTTCTGCAGCCCAAAGGTCTTTTTCCCAATATACTGTGGTTGTTCCTACCTGCTCCCTTTTTGTATAAACTCTTATCTCTGGACAGCTGCTGTGGTCTTCCATACGGTTATATATGTGTGTAATGTTTGAATAGCTTTAGTAGTGTATTGGAGATGGCTGATTAAAACTATATCTATGAAACCAGTAAATGGAAAGATCATATGAAACACAAGGCAACTGAGTCTCAACACCATTTGAGCTTTACCAATACCCGTCCTCTTCATGTATCCACACTTTTCAAGAAGGGTAAAACAGGTCAGTCCCAGACTAAATTTACGGGCATTCATCCAGTAATCCAGACTTAATTCAAAGCATGCCAGGGTGTCAATTAGCTTGCTGGGAAGGCCTGTTCCAGAGGATGGGTAGGAGCCAGTTAATTTCTCCATGTTCTTATGTGCTGGTGGAGATTTAAGTCCCTAGTTCTGGTATTAGTAGAGCTATTTCATTTATGAAGATACAGGAGATTAAGGGTGGCCGTCCCTAATGGCATGGAATTCAAGGCACAGATCACCTCACAAGAGGATGTTTAAAAATAATTTTATATATATATATAATATATACATATATATATATATATATATATATATATATATATATCACTTTAAGCCTTTTCTTGTAGATTACGGACTTTAGGGCAACAGTATTTTTGATTAGGAACCTTTGGGGCCTTTCCAGTTAAAATTTCTAAAACGGTAAATCCAAAAGTGGGCCTTATACTATATTATTAATCTAATTTGGACTGAATACAAAGGCATGATTGCTTTTGATGTGGATAGTATTCCTCTAGATATTAATTTAGCTGAATAGAATTTTATGGCTATCACTGCTACATAGTGGTCAAAGGAGCAAGAACTGACACATTTTCCAAGATCCCAGACCACACATCTTTTTGGAGTAGGGTATTGGCTATACTGTTCATAGCAGGAGATGTTTTAGACCTTTATTTGTATGACACTTGTTTGAGTGTTGAAGCTGCAATGAATGGGTATCAGTGATAGCTTGACAGTAATATCCAGACTGTAGTAGTTAGCAAAATTAACCAAAGGTTGTGATTCTAAGTCTGGAGACTGAAGAAATAGATGTCTCAAAAGGAGCTCCATTACTCTCCCCTGACTCACAGCACTAGTTATGTTCATATTTTTTGAGTAAGGACCACCATCCTAACTCTGTGGGTTCTATCTTTAAGCCAGTTGGCTATCCAACTCACCACATAAAGATATGCTTTTAAGGAACTTAATTTATTCAAAATGCCATCATCGATTGTAGTGCTGAATGCCTTGTTCAGATACAAATATACTCTGTGAACAGAATAACGGTCTACAGTTTGTAACCTTCTCAAAGAAGGTAACTGAGTACACAGTAACAAAAGGAAAACTGATGTCTAAGAACAAGAGGGAACTGACTCAGCAGAGGAAGAATTCCTTCCACAGCTTTAACAAGCAAACCAGAAATCTTGTAAAGTCCTCTCAAGCTAATTATGAAGCTAAAATAGCATCCCTAGCTAAGAGTAATCATAAAGCATTCTTTAACTATGTCTGAAATCTAAAAGGGAATGCCCAGCTGTAAGCTGAACTTATAGTAGATGGTACCACTCATACTATACTGGTGGAAATTACCAACCTGCTGGCTGACAGATTTGGCACAAACTTCACTCGTCGTCCCCACCAGCCATACCCCAAAGCATATCTTACTCCAGTCCTCTGCCTCAATGGGACCAGATAAGATCCCAGGTTACTTACTAAACAATCTAAAACAGGACCTAGTGGACCCACTTGGCATTCTGTTTAACCATGGCCTGAGAACTGGCTTTGTTCCAGCAGAGTTGAGAACAGCAACAGTCACCCCCTTGCACAAAGGTGGGGGGCATCAAGGAACCCTAGGAACTATAGACCCATAAGTCTAACCAGCCTCATCTGCAAGGCCATGGAAAGAATCATCATGGACCTTATCAACAAGGGTATAGGTGACCTTCAAACTCTAGACTCAACCCAGTTTGGCTTTATTGAGAGTAGATCATGCTTTTTAAACCTGGTAGACTTCTTTGAGAAAGTCACCAATGCCCTGGATGATGGTAAGACAATACATACTGCCTGTCTTGGCCAAGCCAAAGCTTTTGATGCAATCCCTCACTTGGGTATAATTGACAAACTCTCCCAGCTGGGGAATAACCCTTGTGCCACTGGATGGGTAGCCAAATTAGATGACAGAACACATACTGTCAAAGCTGGTGGCTCCACCTCTAGCAATAGACCCAATACCATTGGCATACCTCAAGGATCTCTGCTGGGCCCTTTACTGTTTGGAATCTCTCAGAAGTCCAAGCTAAAGTAGATGGCCTTTGGCTTACCAAGTTCACTGATTACAAATTGGGTGCAATCACTGAGTCCCCCAACGATGTTAACATATTACAGGAGGGGCTAACACAGACAAATAACTGGTGCCAATGCCATGGTCTAAAACTAAATGAAAAAAATAAATAAACAAAACATTATTATCCCATTTCTTAAAGCAGAATTCCCTGCTAATTACAATATTGACAGCACCCCTTAAGTTCAAATCCAGAGGTGCGAGATCTGGGAACACTGGGAGATAGCAATCTGAACTTTGACAACCAAGTTTCCACAGTGTTAAGGAAAGCCGCCAATGTTGCGTGTTTCATAAGTAAAGGCATTACATCCATGCCTAAGGATGTTATAACTCCACTGTACTCGACCCTCATGAGACCATTAATAGAGTACAATGCCCCCTTCTCCATGTACCTCACCAGACACCTGCAGCAACTGGAGAGATCACAGAGGTTTCACACCAAGAAAATACAGGACCTCCAAAACATTACTTGTGTGGCTAAACTGTAAGCCCTGTCACTGTACTCTGTATCATACAGGCTGCTGAGAGGTGACTTGTGCCTGGCCTACAGAATATGTTGAACATCCACAAGTCAAATGGCACAAGAATCGCTCGATCTAGGGATCTTAACATAGCCAGTGACATTAATAGAACATGCTGGAGAGACAGAGCAATCTTCCAGAGATTGCCAGTACTCTGGAATAAACTTCCAATTCATGTGAAAGAGATGACCCATCCATTTTTCCAGGTTGCGCTTGAATAGGGAGATGGCAAATTCACCCTAGGGATGGCACTCATGTCTCTCATGGACAGGGCTAGTCAGTGTTTATCATAGACTCGTTCTGCAAATTAATTCCATCTAACCAATGACAATTGAGGCAACTCAGGATTAACATGGCTAGGCTTGTGCTCTACTATGAACATGGGATCTCCTTTTGAAAAAGTCAGACTGAATGTGGATCTCGCCTGAATTTTTTTTGATATCATAATTTGAAGTCAGATATGATGTATTCAATTGCTTTGCAAATCGGACTACTCCAGCTAAGGGTTCTACAGTGTCCTGGGCCCATTGTAGGACACCTCTTGTGCAGGAGCATCACCAGTGCAGATCTCCATACTTTGGGGTTAAACAGTTTAAGGAGAGGTTCCATAAGGGCATGATTGACACTATTAGACATCCAGGTAAATTGTTAAGCTCTATTGAGTATGTGATTTTTGTCTTGGAGAGTACTTTCAGTTCATGTTCTCTTGTGGTGTTAAGTGGAGTAAGGAATTTAGTAAGATGTAATAGTAAGGATATGAGAATGAGCTGTTAGACAGCTCCTAGTAAGGGTAGGACAATCCAAACTGTAGGAAAAAAACAAAGCAGTGATGAAATGATTCTGGAATGACCAAGTCCATGTGTGTACAATGAATGCAGAGCTGCTTCTATGCCCTGTCCTGAGTCAATTAAAGTGAAGGTGATAAGCAGATGGTGTGCTAAATTGAGGAGAGCTAGGGCCATCCAAATTAGTAGGGTGAAGTAAGTAAGGGATGGAATTAAGCATGAAAATTACAGCATCCCAGAGAGAAATTATTCCGAAATCAGAAGTGACTTAGTGTAAGGCCTCTCAGTGTTGGGGAAATAGGAAAGAAAATGTGTACAGTGAAGTCTTTCAGTGAGTACAAAGTCAGGTCATGAGATTTGGTATTTAGTTTCCCCAAAACTGATGGACATTGTGGTAGAGAGTGGAACCTCTATATGCTGGAAATCCCACACAGATGCTCATAGTAGTACAAAATCTCTTAAGGTACATGGCTGGGTTTGGGTATGGCCTTGCTTAGGAAAGATAGAGTCGAAGAGGGCCTGGAAGAAAATTATTACAGCTTAAAAATGTTTAATTCAGTCAAATATTTAGATATCAACATAACCTGCTTTATACCAGTGGAATAGATGTGCAGTATTGTCATTAAATGTCTATCCTGTAACATGGAATGAGTGAATGAAGTACACATACACAAATTAGATACCTGCTGCCTTAAAAGTGGGCTTATGTAGTGCATACAGACATACAACACCTTGTATGGCTATTATCTGCTTTGAGGAATAAGGCATTTGAGGTAGTGGAACTAGTTGATACACAGTCTGATCTTGAACAGTATAGTACACAGAAAGGAATAGCCATGATATAGCCATGGTACTTGCTTTTGAGTTGCAGTGCAGTTTGATGCAAAGTTACAGCAGGTCAGGAGGAGGCAAACAGAAGTGTATCAGCACAAGAGAATAATTATGCTGTTACATTTATACAGTTGTTGCACAGCATGCCCTTCTTGCAAAAAGCAGACTTCTAAACATCCATTCAACATTGATTTAACTATATGTGGCAGCCAAAGCTAAGCCACTTCATGATATTTTCACTTCTGAGTGATCTCTTTCCTCTCATGCATGCCTACAAATTGAACAATGGAACAGTTTTATCATATTATTTATCATTGTACATATTACTAGCTTTGCACAGTACTTCCTGAAACGTACCATGTTTTTTTTTCTTGAGTGGGTTCAGTGCAATATCTTTCAAAGATGCACTTGAAAATAAAATATTCATTTTGCCTGAGGAAGTCTGAAAATGTCTTACATCTAATTTACACTAATCTGCTGCCCCAGTGTAATAGGTATAGTCCGGCCACATGGTAGGCGAAGCATGTATCTAGTCTCTAAAACAGTATACTTGGAAACCACCAGCAGGACTGTAATGCACTTTTCCTAATATTATTGTAAATACATAAATCTTTATGCAAATGTCCAATTAGTAATAATACAGCTACTTTGTATCAGTTACCTTTTTTTTTCAAATATTAATACTGATGTAAACTTTTTTTCAAGGACCTTTACATTCTGAAGAACAGTTCTGCTCCTGAGAATCTGTAGAGGTACAATCCCTTTTTTGAACCATGAATTAGAATGTTTGTGGCAAAGGAATATATAGAAGAGTTTCTTTCAGGAGTGATACTGTCAAAGGAAAAATATACTTTAAAAATGATCAAAATACAGTAGGTTCAGGTTAAGGCACTTTAATCTTGCAGCAAGGAGACAAAAACGTGCTATTACAGAGTTTGTCTAACTAGAAACAGGAAATACTTTCATTTTTATACATTCTCTAACTAGACATGGCCTACCAAGCTGACGTAACAGATTACCACCTTTTTCATCATCATCTGTTGACCATCATTCCCATGAATTTCTGCTGATTTATCAATTTTTATGTGAAACTTCCTGAGGAAAACAACATGGCCTTGATTACTACCAGCTAGATACATGTTATGTTACCATTCAAGGTACTATGGCTAATTCAAGCACAATGCTAACAGTTCATTTCTCTAATAATCCTTTGTAAACTTTATCTCTAAGCTACTGCAGCTGCACATGTTCTCATGCTTCGAACAGAGCTAATTGTTTAAAATCATTACATTTACAGAATATAGTATTGTTCATTCATTCGTTCCTGACCTAGCAGATAAGCACCTGCTTCTCAAGTACATTTCCAAAAGGCATAAACATGAATATTGCTGTGCTAGCAGTTACTAGGTCAGAGAGCATCTTGCAAGTTTCAGAAAGCATACTGCAGTTTTCAAAAAGCATCTTTTTCAGTCTCATATGAAACTCAATTTATATATAACATAGTGCATGTAAAATAGAATGAAAAGCATATTAATTAATTTGATTATTAATTGGCATTAAGCATACACACATTAATACATATTTTTCTAACATTTCCCTCCTGTTAATACTTTTTAATTCTATTTTCAAAAAAGGATAAACAGTTTGCTTCTTTTCCTAACCTCTTCCAACCAGGATTTGCAGTTAAGAAAGTTATTCAGTTTAAACTTTTATGAAAGTGTTTCGCATTCTAGCAGCTCTTCAAATTCAGTACTTTGATACATAGTCTCAGATACTGATATATCTATGAATTCTTTGATTAATTTCTTCATGCAGGGGATTCCACAACAAACACAAACTCTTATTAGGAGTAATCCTACCCCAATGGCAATCAATATGTTCATTAGGATGGAACCCCACCCCCCAAATACATTCTGGAAAAAGTCTGTCAGAGGGTTTGGGCCTGGTTTGGTCATGGCCGACACTTGCTGAATCACCTCGAGATGATCGTTAATCTCATGCTGATGATCAGGAATAAACGCACAGCATTCTTCTTTGATTAAAGCGCACGTCCCACCCCTCGCCGCTAGGGTGAAGTCAAGAGCCATTCAGTTTTGGAGTACTACAGTTCTCATGGCATTCAGTTCATCAGTTATCAGTTCGAGGGCAGAAAAAGTCGCATTACTCATTACTTTAAGAAGTTTTGACAGTTTTCGCAGCCACACCATATGCAGGTAATATACCTGCCCAGGATATGACAGCATCACTCAAGTCCATGTGCGCAAGTTTGGTTCCCACATTACGATGGTCTTTCCAGCCCGCTTCGATCTGTCCCACTGGATTCTCAGGTTTCTTAACAGTCCTTTTGGTCACATCTCGGGTATTTCGAATATTTCCCTGAGGCAAAACTGCAGTGTGTCGGATGGCCGGGACCAGGTACCCAAAAAAACAACTGCGAGACCAGTAATCAGGTAACCATTTATATGCTTTTTTACCACACACAAAATAACAGTCCTCTACTTTAGTTGTTACTTTGTTATGAAATGACTGCCCTGCATGAAACATTTTCCTATCTATTACAGATAACCGTTTGAAAAGTACATGATTACGTTGTACCTGATCAAGAGTCTTATGCATAGATTTCAGAAATGAGTCATAATCTGTACTACAAGATTCACCTAAATCATTTGTTTTTTTTATAACATTTATACTGTACGGTGACATTACACTTACTCCATCCCACTTGGATGGTATCATTTTTGTAAAAACTTACAATTCCTTTTTGTGATACAGGCAAATACAGTGCTACCTTATCATGTGCTTTAATAGCAACTGTGTCAAAAACCAGATTTTCCCAGGTCTCATTGACCCCTAGTGGGATAGCAGCCATCAATAAACCCCCGTATACTGTTGGTATGGCCGTGCAGACCCAGCAGTTCGAAACATTAAAAATCTCAGCATACACACGTGTAATTGCCTGATAAGTGTTAAAGTTTGGATGCCAGTCTATGTTTGGTTCATTACGTTTAATCAGTTCAACTTTCGTGGCAGGAAAAAGGAGTGGCCACAACAAAAAGAACAGTGTGATTAGCATAGTTATTAAAATGATCATACAAGTTTTCTGAGGTTGCTCAATGTCTCTTTTCACTCTGTACCTGGCCATTATGTTCTTGTTGTACAACAGTAACAAAGCTTTTGTTCAATTCAAAGTTCTTAACCAGTTTACAGTGCATTAAATGAATCCAGGAAGCTCGCTCTGCAATCTTGACTGTAGTGGGTGTCGACAATAGTACCTGGTACGGTCCTTCCCACTTTGGAAAACTCCAGTTCTTTCACTTCACAATCTTCACCCAGACCCAGGTGCCTAGGGCTACTGGTGCTTCCGATTTCGGTTGCTCTTTATCTGAAACAGAATTTAACTGCAAAAGTTTGTTATTCAAAAATCGTCTCATATACCCTGCAAGTGAACTGTCAGCCTCTTGCTCTGCAGACATGAGAGGTTTCCACTGAGGTGTATAATATGCCCTCCCAAACAAAGTTTCAAAAGGAGTCAATCCCTTTGCATTTGGAACAGTTCTCATGCTCAACAGTGCTAAAGACAAACAGTGCACCCAGTTCTTTTTTGTCTCGCTCATCAACTTCCTAAGCTTACTATTCAACACCCCATTATGCCTCTCTACTAACCCTGCAGATTGGGGGTGGTAAGCACAGTGATTTTTTAACGATATTCCAAAATAACGACTAAGTTGCTGTACTGTTTGGTTCACGAAATGTGCACCGTTATCACTATAAATCTTTCCCGGTATACCAAATCTGGGTATAATTTCTTTAACAAGGACCTTTGCAACAGTAGCTGCATCTGGGTTTTTAGTTGGAAAAGCTTCCACCCATTTGGAAAACATATCTATAATGATAAGGCAATACTTTTTATTCTCACATTAATTCAGTTCTATGAAATCCATACAAATAGTATGAAACGGATACGGTGGTGTAGGGAAACTCTCTTGCTTAGGCTTCAATGCCCCTTGTGCATGATGCTTGTTACAAACATGGCATGCTGCACAAAAATTTTTTGTGTAATTTGTAAATCCATAGGTTGTAAACACTCGATTCACTAACTGTACCATCCCCCCTGTTGAGACATGGCTCTGCCCATGGCTCAACAAAGCTGCATATCTAAACAAGTTAGATGTCAAAATTGGTTTCTTTTCCTTGGAGATGTACAGTCTCTTTTCAAGGATTGCACCTCATTTTATCCACTTCCGTTTTTCTACATTTGTAGTAAGTGTCTGCATTGTTTTTAACATTTCTAAATCTAAAATCTCAGAGGGTTGTAATTCCTCACTCAAAAGAAAAGCTTCTGAGGCTGAAGCTGCCTGTTTCGCAGCTGTATCAGCCCGCGCATTACCTTTTGAAATCCTATCCTGTTGCTTAGTATGAGCTACGCATTTGCAAATAGCTACTTTTTGAGGTAACTGAATAGAGTCTAATAAATCTAAAATGAATTGCTCGTGATTAATTGATTTACCAGTAGATGTTATCATTCCTCTATTTTTCCACTGCTGCGCAAAAACATGTACAGTAGAAAAGCATACTGACTGTCAGTATAAATATTCACTTTCTTACCTTTTGCTAAGGTACATGCCCTTGTCAAGGCAATCAATTATGCTGCTTGTGCAGATAAATTGTGCAGTAAAGGTTTTGCCTCTAAAGTTTCAGTATCATAAATGACTGCATACCCCACTAGGATCTGTCCTGTAGGACCCCTCCTGCATGAGCCGTCCACATAGTATGTCACCTCGGCATCATCCAAGGGAACATCTGTAAGGTCTTGTCTAGGTAATGTTTTTTGCTCAATCTCCTGCAGGCAGCAGTGCGGTTTGCCATCTGTAGGGGTTGGGAGCAAGGTTGACGGATTCAAAGTTGTGCATCATTCAATTGTCATATGAGGTTGGCTCAACAGTATAGTCATACAGGAAAGATGTCTAGCAGGAGAAAGATATGCTACTTTTTTTGCAGTAAAATAATTGCGACTGCATGAGGCACTCTCAATGTGAGAGGGTGGAATAACACTACTGAGGCTGAAGCCTGCACTGTCATTGCAGCTGCAACTACTGCTTGTACACAGTGGGGCAGAGACCGCACCACTGGGTCTAACTGTGATGAATAGTAAGCTATGGGGCATTGCTTGTCCCCATGCTGCTGTGTCAATACTGATGTCATATAACCCTGCTTACAGTCTACAGTTTGAAAAAATTGCTTATGATAGTTTGGTAATCCTAAAACTAAGGACGATGCTATCAGTTGTTTCAGCTTGCAGAAAGCTGCTTCTGCTTCTGGTGTCCATTGTAATAAATCCTGTGCTGCCATCGGCTTTTTGAATATTAAATTGGCCAGTGGAGCAGATTCCAAAGCATAATTTGGTATCCAACTCCGACAAAAGTTAGTAGTTCCCAGGAAGGACATCATTTCCTTCTTGGTAGTTGGTCTAGGTGCTTGTAATATTGCTGTTTTTCTATCTTCATCTAATATTCTACCTTCTTTGGATATTACATATCCTAAGTACTTAACTTGTTTTCTCCAAAGTTGTAGTTTGCTTTTGTTTACTTTGTGTCCTTGAGTAGCTAGTAACTGTAATAATACTATGGTGTCCTCTTTACATTCTTGCTGGGTGGGGGCTGCCAGCCGAATGTCGTCTACATAAAGTAAAATCTGACTACCTTTCGGTGGGATAAATCCTGCCAGGTTGCTTGCCATTTCTTGTGCAAATATTGTTGGACTTTCACAATATCCCTATGGTAGTCTCGTATATGTATACCGTTTCCCCTGAAATGTAAATGCAAACCAATGTTGGCTGTCGGGGTGTATCGGTATTGAGAAAAATGCATTACTAATATCTCCCCCAGAAAAATACTTTTGCTGAGGTTTTAAATCATTCAGTAAGGTGTGCGGATCTGGCACCGTTGGTGCCCTGGGTATAACTGCATTATTTACAGCTTGTAAATCTTGGACCATACGCCATTCCCCGTTTGCTTTCCTGACAGGAAATAAGGGTGTATTACATGGTGAATCAGGAGATTCTATTAAGACTCCTTCCTTAAGTAAGGCTGCTATTATAGGTTTAATCCTTATCTCTGCATCCTTTCTCAAGGGATACTGTATTTTCTGAGGTCTAAATGCTGACTTTGGCGCAATAGTAACTGGTCCTGCTGTTCGTATAAGTCCTACATCTGATTTCCCTGTTGACCAAAGAGTCTCTGGTATGTTTTGCAAGGCTTTTTCCTCTTCTTCCAATAAGAGTAATACTCAGCTATTCTCACTAGCCTGTGAGTGCACAGCTGGGTGTGTCTGTGTTATCCAATTCAATTTCTGTTTCTGTACTCCTTGTTCGGAGAGTTCTAATTCTGTCTGCTTTTCCCACCTTGTGACTTTTTCTTCTAAGTCTGCCCATTTCAAATTTCTATTCTTAGTTAAGCTAACATGTGGCAATCAATTAGATTTGTAAAGTGCTAAAAATTCCTGGGGCAATGAACAGCTTACTACACTGTTTCCTTCTGCGTCCCAGTACAAGTTTCGTAACACTAGTCTGTTTGCATGGTTCTGAAACAATTCCTGCTCATATTCTTTATCAGGTCCTGGTCTATTACAGTAATATAGAGTACAATGCAACAAATGCTGTTTGTCAATGTCGAGGGAGAGGGACTTACTGATGGCTACGTTCATCAGTTCTTTGGTTACTGCCCCTGGACCAGTCGTAACCAAGTCCTGGCTGTACCAATAATATGTCTCACCCTCCAGTCGCACTACAAAAGTATCCATTTGTCACTGTGCTTCCATACCCTGCATGGTTGGAACTATGGCTATGCCAAATATCTGCATTAAGTCTCTACCCAAAAGTTTTACTGGGCATTTTGCAGAAACTACAATTTTACTTTTCTGGGTCATTCCTGAAACGGGGTCTGTTATCGCTATGTCATGGGAGAGTGGCTCCCGATACAGCTGTCCATTAGCTGCTTTCACTAGTATATAATCTGGTGATTCTGAATCTTCCGGTAATTTGGAAGGGTGTATCAGGGTCCATGAAGCCCCTGAGTTGCACAAAAATTTGACTTTCCTCCCCTCTACCAGAAGTGTCACTTCCGGTTTTGTATCTGCTAAGTAAAGCTCTAGGCTCAATAAGGCTAAGTCCAAAATTTCATTTCCTTCAATGTCTACAAATTCATGTACATCCTCTACCCCTTCTGTCACATCCTCTACCCTTGCTATCACATTTGTACATGTCATTTCCCATTTATTTCCATTTAGTGATTCCTGACTATCATATAGTCATTCCTCATCCTCCTTATTTTCTGTAGTCACCTTCTTATTTAGCCTACAATCCCTTGCTAAATGTCCTTTATTCCCGAATTTAAAACATTCACCTCTTTTCTTCCTTTCTTCAAAATCTTCTGATCGCTTGTCAGATTGTTTATTTCCCTGGGTATTTTTCTTACCCTTTCTCCCAGTTTGTACTACAAATACTTCTGATCCATCTTTTGCTTGAAAATACTTGAGTTTTCTTTTTCTTTTTACTATTAAAATGTCTCTCTGCATGTCTAGCATATTCGAGTAATGGCTGCAATCTACTCGTACGATGATCTACCATGTGCTTTGTAATAAAGCTGCTAATGGGAGTTATACTACCCTTCAAGAATGCATTCTTTAGCTGTTGCTCATAAAGGGAATCTTGTGTCTGGTTTTCTGGTATCTGCATTCCGCAGTGGTTATTAAAACACTCTAATAATCTAGCATAATATCTATCAACTGTTTCACCTTCTTGTTGAATGCACTGATTAATGCAAGTCCAATCAGCCCTAGGCTTCCACTTTTCAGAGATTCGGTCTGTCAGACCTTTTACTCTGCCATCCAGTTCTGCATTAGTATGTGGGAGAGGTCTAAGCTGTGCATCACAAGGATTCCAGTCTCCACTGATCATGTGCCAATCTGGACCTACAATTTGTCTAGCTACTTTTTCTACTTCTTCTTCGTTCAAATGGTAACTTAATCTCATACCCTGTAAGTCTTCTAAAAATTTTTGAAAATTCACTTTCGGATGGGGAATTCCCTCTGTGGCTTTCTGGATATCTTCCAGTGTCCATGGTCTATAAACTAAAAGAGTCGGATCCTGTCCTGCCTGTCCTGCCTGAGGATTCGGTACTTCTATGAGTGGACATATTTCTTCCTCACTCATAGCTTGTGATTTCCTATTTATTTCACATAGTTCAATCTCCCTTCTCAAGTTGCGTGTTTGAGACCTTGTATCGATAGGATCCCTGACAAATAGTTTTGATGCTGTGGAAACAGCTGGGTATAGCGGAGGTGGATCAGCTTGTCCACTTGCTTCATATTCTGGTAAGGGAAGCGGAGGGGGCGAAGGAGGGGCCATTGCTATTACCAAGTTATTATCTTCTTTGTCTAAGAACATCGTTTTTGAATTTTTTATCTTTTGTTCCCTGCGATTTGCTTACTCAAGCCACCTATGCGCCTGAGGGACTCCTAATTGCCGTTGCTTTTTTAATTGACCTTTTGCATCTGATTTTAGTTGCCTGACGAGTTTAATAAGTGCGAGTTTATCTAAATTACCATCAAATTTATACTTATAAACCCATTTTGAATAATACTTAACATTGTCGGCATGCTGTAATTGCATATATTTCGCGTCTTCAGTTAGGGGTGGGTCTCGGGAACTTTTTGTACATTGATTTCCCATTGTTGCCTTAGCTAAGCTGTAAATTGTTACATGACCCTTCTTATTACGTGGTACCACGGTTCTATACCTTTTCACAGTTTATCTAGAATAACTGCCTACCTATCCTGTTTCCCTGATCTATGACAAAACAGTAACCCCTTTTTTGTCCCTGATCTGCACATGCAAATCTTCCTGACAAAAACAGTTCTGTAACTAGTCCCTGATCTTAAAACAGAAATAAGGTAATTCCTCCTTACCTGACCCTCCGTGAGTTGATCCACCGGATCGTTGACTCATCCTCCAATCCCAGATCAGAAACAGTGGCTGGCCTCTTTCGAACGACAATTCAGTCGGAGGTCTTTCAAAACAGAAGAGCCAATTTGGCCTCTTCTCCGTATGGATGCATGCCACCGGGCCCAATTCTGACCTAGGCCTAGAGTGAAAGGTACTTTCCGGTCCGAAGGACCAAACTGTCAAAGGAAAAATATACTTTAAAAATTATCAAAACACGGTAGGTTCAGGTTAAGGCACTTTAATCTTGCAGCAAGGAGACAAAAACGTGCTATTACAGAGTTTGTCTAACTAGAAACATGAAATACTTTCATTTTTATACATTCTCTAACCAGACATGGCCTACCAAGCTGACTAACAGGTTACCACCTTTTTCATCATCATCTGTTGACCATCATTCCCATGAATTTCTGCTGATTTATCAATTTTTTATGTGAAACATCCTGAGGAAAACAACATGGGCTTGATTACTACCAGTTAGATACATGTTATGTTACCATTCAAGGTACTATGGCTAATCCAAGCACAATGCTAACAGTTCATTTCTCTAATAATCCTTTGTCCACTTTATCTCTAAGCTACTGCAGCTGCACATGTTCTCATGCTTCGAACAGAGCTGATTATTTAAAATCATTACATTTACAGAATATAGTATCATTCATTCATTTGTTCCTGACCTAGCAGATAAGCACCTGCTTCTCAAGTACATTTCCAAAAGGCATAAACATGAATATTGCTGTGCTAGCAGTTACTAGGTCAGAGGGCATCTTGCAAGTTTCAGAAAGCATACTGCAGTTTTCAAAAAGCATCTTTTTCAGTCTCATATGAAACTCAATTTATATATAACATAGTGCATGAAAAATAGAATGAAAAGCGTATTAATTCATTTGATTATTAATTGGCATTAAGCATACACACATTAATACATATTTTTCTAACAGATACTACATGTAATGTATTTCTAAGTACCCCTTCCAATGACCTTTTCAAGTTTATGCTTTAATTAACTCTGCATTTGAGAATTAATCATAACTGATTTCTTGCCTACCTTCATCTTACAGTGGTTCGGAGGTAATTATTCAGCATACTTCTTTTAAGAAAATGGTTGCATCTAGTTTTATACACACGTAGACACTAACAGCCCTGGTCACTGCCACTTGCCTTCTGTTGTCCTATACAAGTAAGACAGAAGTATGTGAAAAATACAGAAGTGTAGATCAGGAAGCAGTAATTTAATTGCAAACCAGCATTAATGCCTTAAATCACACATTCTTTTTGCATTTCTGGCTTTATAGACTAGAACATAGCTAACAGAGAAGGGGAAAATTGCATATGATTAGATTAATGGTTTGTTGCCACAAACAGTAACAAGGAAACAAACTGGAACATACTGTTTTTATCCACAATACAAGCATGAATGCCTGTAGAGGAATGTGTGGTCTGTATGTTCTGCTTTCCTTGCCACAAAGTTTCTTACATGTAGGAGCTTCAGTGACAATCCTGAAAAGTACTTTCAAGTAACTCTTAAAAATAATTCTCAACCTCTTAGCACAAGAAATCTGGACAAAGCCTGAAATAATAGAGGGGGGGTGGTCAGAGGCCTAAAAATAGACAGATTTTAGATTGCTCTTGTAAGCTTAGAAAGCAGATAGAATAGGCTTTGTGTTAGTAGGCATTTTCAGAAGGTTGTACAGTCAAACTCAAATGTGTCATTTAGTAACTTCAGTCCTTAGTGATTTGCTCGGTGAAAAACCCCACAAATTGTATAAGGATCAGACTAAAAATAGGCAAAAATCTAGATATTCTGTGAAAATCTGGACAGCTGAGAGGTATGCTCTTTAAGTATAGTAAAGTAAATACCGTGGCAGATCTTACTTTCCTCCTCTCTTTAGATTAGAGATGATGCAGAGTTAATAGAAATCTGCACATGGTCATTAGAATTCTTTGTATATTCCATTAATGTCTCAAGTTAAATTACAGGAGCTTCACTTGTGTTTTCAAATGATTCTGTCATGTTTACCCTAGAGAAACACCCTCCTAAAGAACAAACACATGGAAATGGTTTCATAACGTGTGCATCACCAGCATTAATGTTCACCATATGTGATTTGTCTCACTATTTGTAGTAAGTGTAATGTTAATAATATTGATTTGGGATGCTGTTAAGGTTGCACCCCTTTTCCAAATGTTATTGGTTTATTTGTAACACATCTCAGTGTTGAATTTAACGAGTTTGGATTTCCACAATTATCTAGTCTGAAATTTTATGGAGTTTGCACCATCCTTTCTGGCAAGTTGAAGTTTATTGAATTTCTACAACTATACCTTCTACAATAGCATAGCAAGGCCCTCTAATTCCAGTAATTTTTTTTCAGACATTAAAAAAGTGCATTCATAGCCATGAAGTATTTGAAATTCTTTACAATATTTAAATGTATTCATTCTCCTTGTCTGTAGAGCATGTGCAAACTGAGTTCCTTAACTCCTGCTAAAATGGTCTATATAATAAACACCATATAAATGAAGGATTATCAGCGGTGCTGCTGCTTAAGCAACATTCAAGACCTGCTGTTTGTTTTGGTTTAATCTAGTAAGAAGCTGCTGTGAAACAGGATAAATATTAGGGCATGTAAAATATCCCATGATAACTAAAAATCACAGGAAGCAGTAGTATAGCTAGAGCAGGGTGAAAGGGGAAACGGGTCTATATTATTTAAACGAAGATTTCTAACTTCGAATACCATATGGCCGACACCATATGGTCGAAGTTAGAAAACTTTGAATTCGTAAAAAAAAAAAAAAAAAAAGAAAAACTAAACCCTAAACTAAGGGTTGTATACACCCCCCAAACCCCCCACTCTTTAAATATAACAACTCTGAGACCGCACTATAACGCAGTAAAGGGAAGACTTCCCTTTACTGCACTGTAGTGCGATCTCGGAGTTGGTATATTTAAAGAGGGGGGGGGTGTGGGGGGTGCCACCTGCTTTAACATCTTAGGTGATCTTTTTTTTTTTTTTTCGTATTTGAAGTTTTCTAACTTTGACCATATGGTGTCGACCATATGGTATTCAAAGTTAGAAATCTTCACTTAAATAATATAGACCCAGGAAACTGCCCTGGCAAAACGTGTTAGATGGTGCAATACAACTGGCTATCCATCATCCCAATCACTGTTGGTACAATATCAGCTTTTAAAAGCCGGTATGGCATTTGCGTGTCAAACCTGAGTAGTGTAACACATATGGTTTAACTGTAGCAGCTGATTGCTACATTTTTTGGGGTCAGAAATGGGAACTGAATGGCTGGGGTTGAAGGAAGTGGGTGTGTCCTGTATCTGGCCATGCTGTTGGCGTGCCAGTAAAAGAATAGATGTGTTTTTTTGCACTCTTCACTTGAAAAACTTAGCGGAGGGAGGCATGGACTGGATACCATCTGCTGGAGGCATCCTATATCAGTTTTGCAGAAGTCTTTTTTTATTTGCTTGTTTAATACCTCAGTTGCTTTTTGGTTTCTAATGCCATGATGGGAATGGACCCCTTTCCTAAATTAAAGTATGATTAAAGTTCAAGAAATATTGTTTGAATCTTTGCTAGCCAAAATTGCTCTTCTCAGCATCCACAATGTGCCCAGGATTGACTCCTACACTTCATACGGAGTTACATGTATCAGTAGCATATCTAAGTATGACTGCAAATAGTTTTTTTAGACACATTGCTCCTACTACTACTGGAACTGTCTGGGTATCCTCCTTTCACATTGCCCTGATTTCTGCCTGCAAATCTTGGTATTTTATGACTGTCTGCCTCTGTACATAAGACACAAGTCACTGGGTGTAGAAATTTCAATGATCAGTGCTACTTTTCATTTCCTGGATTTCTAGATCTGTTTTTCTCTCATCTATTGAACTGTTGGTAATGGGTGATCACATGTAATATAATCTTAGTTTTCTGTTTTCTTTGCGGCTCATGTTTCTAATACTTCTCAGCTGCTTCAGTATAATGTCTCCACAATCCCCAATGCAACTCTCTTGCTACATTATTATGCCTTCAGTATACATAGGAGTTTCTGTTCCTTTTCCATAGTATACTAGTGCCTTGTCATATTAAATTGTGCATGCCTCAGTGTGCAGCAGGCCTCAAGTGGGTTCCATTTTGATGAACATTGCATCTTGGGTACATTACATACATTTGATGATCACATTCAGTAAGTAGTAAGGTTTGGCTGGTAGCACTGTGCTCAATAGTTCACATCCAGCATCATCAAATTATTTGGGTTCTTTTAGGTTCCTTAAGTTATTTTACTAGACTGGAAAGCAGGCCATCTAAGGATAATTGGAGATATGCATTGTGCAGTAGGGAAGCCATGAGCATCATCCTTCTCCAAAGGATACCATACACATCAATACACTTAGAGGTACATTAAGTTTACAGCAGTGACCCACTGGGCATTATGGTTTTGTTTCACAGAATACTTTAGACTAAGAGGAAACTTATGTGTGCATCAGTATGGCATAATACACTTTCATTGTCCTTTGGTTTGCCTTGTACATGTGGTAAGGTTGATCTGAATGCACTTAAGGCTGATCTGAATGCACTATATATAAATAATGCACACTCCAACTACAAAAGGCACACAAGTGTTATGCTATGAACCACATGCAGTTTTTTATGGTGCAAATGTATTTGATAAATATCTACATCAATATTTTGCTTGCTTGAAGTGTTTATGTCAACATCAAATTCCTGTGCCTTTGATGTACCTCTTTTCAAAGCACTGTAGAGTAGGCAAGGTCTCTTAGTTTAGGCTTTAGGGAGATAGAATTATACAAACACATAGCTGCTGAACACATTTATGCATTGAGGCATATATGTAGATCTGTGTAATGAATCCCTTATGAGACTGCTTCTGTGGAACGAACATGGCTGCTTGAGGCTGTTTTGCACACATGCAAAAAGAATCACGTCAGTACTAAACCAAATTCTAAAAATGCTATTTGTTTCTGAATTACTGGCCTTAATTCTTCTGAGTCTATTAACTCTGGCATTGTGAAAAAAAAGTAGTTTGAGGCTTCCTTGAAATTTAATATGTTAGAAGAAAAACAGTTTCCTGAAAGAATATTGAAGAGGTTTCTTGGATCATTTGTCTTTGTATCAGAAAGTGGCACTTTGGGTGAGCTTCAGAATTAAAAATGAATATTGTTGGGAAAAACTGCTTTATTTAAAATGACTGCATTTTCCATCTCCTGTTTTGGCAGCTTGTGATAGGTAAATAACAGGATTCACAGAGGCACATTCTCCAGTATATCTGAGGCAGCACAGTGGAAATTTTAGCCAGAGCAGATAGGGATGAAATTCAGAAACTAATTGTTGCCAGTGTAATTTAAGTTGTACATAGTGATGCTAACAGGAATGTATGGTACAGCAATCATGTGGTGAGTGTGCCACAGAGTAGAAGGTCAGGGTCATACCAGCCTGGGCTACATAATCAGAACTCATAAACAGAGACATAGGGGACATACAGACACTTGACCCCACCCAGTTCGGCTTTGTAAAGGGCAGGTCCTGCCTTTTAAATCTAGTTGACTTTTTCAAAACAGTCACTAGAGCCATTGATGAGGGCAAAGCAGTCCATACAGCATACCTGGACTTGGCTAAGGCCTTTGACACAATACCCCACTCAGGCATCATAGATAAGCTAAACAGCTTAAAAGTAAACCCTTATGTCACTAGATGGGTTGCAAACTGGCTAAAGGACAGAACCCATAAAGTTAAAATCACTGGAGCAATGTCAGACTCAAAGCCAGTCACAAGTGGTTTCCCACAGGGATCTGTCCTGGGACCCCTCTTGTTCGGCATTTATTTTTCAGATGTTAAAGCAAACATGGGATGGCTGTGGCTGACAAAGTTTGCAGATTACTGCAAACTAGGCGCCATAGTCGATACACCAGCAGACACACACATCCTACAAAAAGGCCTCACTGAAACGGACAACTGGTGCCGTAGTCACGGCCTTAAACTAAATGCCAAAAAATGTATAGTCATCCCTTTGGAAAAACAAAGTACCCACAAATTATCACATAGACAGCAACCCACTGAGTATGGAAAAAGTAATCAGAGACATAGGGACCCAAGTAGACAGTGACCTCTCATTTGACACCCACGTTGCCAAAGTGGTTAGAAAAACATTCTACCTTGCACACCTCATCATGAAGGGATTCACATCCAGATCCAAGGATGTCATTGTACCCCTATATTCCTCCCTCATCAGACCCATGATTGAGTACAATGTCCCATTTGGTATGTACCTCACCCGGCATTTGCAACAGCTGGAGAGACCACAAAAGTACCTCACCAAAAGGATCAAGGGTCTCCAACATATGTCTTATTCTGCCAGACTAAAGAAACTTCAGCTCTATTCAGTAGCATACCGCCTGCTCAGAGGTGATCTCTGCCTGACGTACAAGGCCATGTCTAATCAGGATCTGATGGACATGCTCCACCTCAAAAATCCAAATCCATCAGGACCACGAAAGCTAAAGACTTAAACCTCGGCACAAGTATGAATAGGACATGCTGGAGGATAGATTCATAACCCAGAGGCTTCCCATGCTTTGGAACAGGATCCTAGTTCGTATTAGGCAGAGCCCCTCACTGACTCTCTTCAAGAGAAATCTTGATGAGTGGATGGGAGTTTGTAAGTTTACTCCAGGGGTCACATCTGTGTCACTGCTAGACAGGGGCACAGTAAACTAATTATATTATATAAGGGGACCTTCATTGTGTCACTACTAGACAGAGGCACAGTATTCTAGATTTATTCTGTACATTTTTGTACCATTTCATGGAGTGGCAAAAGCCACATCACTATGGCTAGGCTTACAAATGCCCCAGGGCAGATAGCCTAGTACTATACTATGAAACTATGAAACTATGAATATGTGATTCACTAGGCCCAAGTAGAAGGACAGAATCACAGGTGGATGTAATAGAACTAAAAATAGGAAGTGATAGTCTTCAGCAAGCAGTTGAGAAGTGGTAAGGTAGTTAAATGCAGTACAAGGAACATGGCAAATTATGGAAATGCTTAAACAAGGCTTCATGGATTACTTGCAGTGAATGTACAGACAGTCACAGTACTGCAGGTTTGCAGATGTTTATGGCTGCATTACAATTGAACTAATCTGTAAGCCATGCCATGCCAAGGAAAGAGAGCTATGTGCACTCTATAGGTTCTACTGTGTAGATGGGACACTGTGTAGCAATAGACAACATGATCACAAGGAGCATATCTGTAAGACTGTTTCCTCACTATTATATCAGTACATTATAGGTTTTACTTCTCAGCAGTAGAATGGTGACATCATATTTCAATACTGCTATTGACAGGCTTATAATTAGTGCATAGCAGGTGCATGGTTCACTGGACTGTGCTGCTCATAGTTTGTATGAGGACACTTTTGCAGGTGCATATGGCTGGGCTAGTTTACTGACCTCATTTATTATATTAGTCTCATTAGTCTGTCTTGTATACCAGCTGGCATTTGCATCTCATTACAGGTATACGGTCTGTGACTAATGTGACTGTCTGATATAGTATAAAAAACTGACTGTAGCTATAGACCTATAGAATAAAATATGGGTAATTCTTACTTGGTAGCCTTTTGCTAGACTCTAGCAGAACAGTTTAGTTCTACTTTGTGGTATGTTCTTCATTGTTTGTTGCTTGTATATATTTACAACTGTATGACTGAAGAAAGACTCCATGTCACTTCACAAAAAAAGTAGTGGAATTTCACCAGTTTGCTGGCCAAATTGCTCATAGTCAGCTTAGGTCTTCATTGAAATGAGGTCAATATGCATACATATAACCATGTGTTACCCACTAGATAGCCAGCTGGCTTACAGCCAGGACCCAAGAAGTTGTAATAGGGGAGTCTACTGCCATAAAGACTGGTTACTAGGGGGGTGCCTCAGGGGTCAATGACAGGGCTAATCCTGTTTGGCATCTACTTTTCTGAGGTAAAGGGTCTTGGGCTGACCAAGTTTGCTGATGATTGCAAATTGGATGGAATCACTGATTCCCCCAACACACACACACATCCTCCAAGAAGGCCTGATGTGGATTAATAAATGGTGCCAGATTCATAGTCAAAAACTCAGTGCCAAAAGGTGTATCACGGTAGTTTTTGGAAAGATGGCCATCCCAGCATACTACCGCATTGACAATACACACCTAAGAGTAGACTTCATCAGGGATTTGGGAACAAATGTGAACAATTTTAAATTTGATTATCATATCTACTGTAGTAAAGAAATCTTTCTGTGTTACACAACTTATAAACAGGGGTATAGCCTCTAAAGCCAAATGCATCATTGTTTATTTGTACTCTGTTCTCACTTCAAAACTTTACTAAAAGTGCACCAAAAAACATGCTGGCTATGCCCTTGCAACTCCCCCTCTAATATCACCCACCCACTAAATTTCTCTCCATCCCACTAACTACATTGATTATAACAAGCTCGGATGCTCATAAGCCTAACTACTTATTATACAGCAGGAACTTCTTATTGTAACAATTGTTAATGTCTGTTATGTACTTCGCAGATGATAAAGATTCTAGTTGTCTACTGATGTACTATGTTCTTCATCTGTAACTATGTTTGTAATTTTTAATTGCTGTGTTGATCAAATTGTTAATTGCTATGTAAATCCAATGTAACTACTGTCTGTATATTTTAACTGTGGAGCTTTTCTCCCTGGGCCTCCGCTGAAAATGGACCTACGTCCAGTCGGACACTCCCGGTCAACAAATGTAAATAAATACATAAATAAGAACAATTATTGAGTAGAATGCCCCCTTCAGTATGTACCTGGCCAGGCATATGCAACAAATGGATCATCCCTTGCAGATTTATCACAAAAAGAGTACATGATGTGGAAAACAAATCCTGTGCAGACCACCTCAAGCCCTTCAGTCTCCCACAAGCTGCTAAGAGGCAACCTATGCCTGCCTACAAAGCATCCACCAATCCAGCTCTATTGCATATCTCTGAAAACAAATAGCATAAGGGACACCCAATCCATAGACCTAAACTTTGCCTGCAACATAAAAAGGACATTCTAAAGGGACTGGTATGTCTCAGAGGCTCCCCCTTCTCTGGAGCAGGATTCCCATCCATGTGAAGCAGAGTTCTTCCCTGCAATTCAAGAAAGTTGGATCAGTGGATGGAAAGCCATAAACATACCCCTGGTTTGACACCTATGTCTCTATTACAGATTGGAAGCTTGTAAATGCTTGTCCACCACATAAAGCATTCGGGAACCAATACCTATGGTGAAAAAGCCCCCTTGGGTCAATAACCTAGTATTCTGCTATGATACACACGTGCATGCATACATAAGTAAATGTTTCCTTTCTGTAGAGTTCACTTTCTCTGTACACCTATATACATGTGTATGTGGCCATATGTGTGTGTGTTTGGATATCCATTTATGCATGAGATGCTGCCACTGGAATTTTTTCATTTTCAGGTCACATACTGCCCAACCAGTGCAGTGGCTGTTACCAGGATAAGTGTTTGCCTACAAGGGCATTGCACTATAGCATTGGATAGCTTATTTAGCACATGGTGGAGATTTCTCTGAAGTAAATATTTTCATTGGTAACGTACACTGGCAGTGCCTTGGTGGGAAGTGACATGTTTATTCTGCAGTTTAGTTTCACCAAAGTCTTGGAATCCTATGGGTTTTTGCTGTGCTTCTTTGTATGCATTAGTTGTAGATCAGAGTGTGTTGTACCTTTAAGAGCCGCTGTAATTCATGGGCACATGCATATAAGTACTGAGCATGTGCAAGCAGAGTGCCATTTTGTGTAAGCAGCGGGAGTGAAATCATGTATGTGTGTAGCAGTCAGTGAGTTAGTCCATTACGTTTAAGTTTTATGTTCCAGTCATACATCCTGATGTGTTTGTGTATAATAAACATCTTAAATGAACACTCAAGCCTCATTGTCATATTTGAATACACAAGGTGAGTGACATAGTGTTGCACTTTGTATAGTATATCTGTAAGTCTCTTCATATTTTATTGGTAAAAATGTTGAATAGCTGTGTGGTTGAAGCAGCTGAAGCATACTTCACTTTGAGTTAAAGCCATTGCTGCTTCAAAGCACTTAAAGTAACTGTGGTCTGCACTGTAGTGGCAGAACAGGTAGCTTACATCCTTCTAAGTTGGGAACTGCTGATTGAGGGCTCAGTGTCTGTTATTCTAAAAGTATATTAATTCTGGTTTAAGCACTTGGGCTTTCAGGCCAGTTATTTTACATTAAGAGGGTTCGTGGTCTGCACTCTTGTGGGAAGAGAGGCTGGACTCTGCCCTTCTGAGCTGGGAATTTCTGGTTGAAGGCTTATAGTGCATGCATATCTGAATTTCTTCTTACTGAAATTGGTACACCTTGTTTGCTGTAGCATAGACTAGATCCAGGCCTACTGAATCTAGCTTTGTTTGTATAACTTGAGCACTAATCCAGGCATTATTTAAAGTATTCAGTTGTATTTATTACTGCTTGGTAGTAACTTGGTTAAAGTGTAGCTATCATTCTAAGTCTTTTGGATTAAGCACTTGGGCTTCAGACCAGTTGTTCTACATTAGGAAGGTTTGTGGCATGCACTGTGGTGGCAGGACAGGTAGCTTTCATCCTTCCAAGTTGGGAACTGCTGATTGAGAGCTCAGTGTCTGTTATTCTTAAAGTGTATTAGCTCTGGTTTAAGCACTTGGGCTTCAGGCCAGTTATTTTACATTAGGAAGGTTCGTGGTCTGCACTCTTGTGGGAGGAGAGGCTGGACTCTGCCCTTCTGAGCTGGGAATTTCTGGTTAAAGGTTTATAGTGCCTGAATATTTGAACTGTATCTTACTGAAATTGGTACACCTTGTTTGCTGTAGCATAGACTAGATCCAGGCCTGCTGAATCTAGCTTTGTTTGTATGCTTGTTATTTCCCTGGAATGCTAATTCCACCTAAAACGCGGCTTCTCAGAGCTTCTGTGGATCCCTAGTGATATCTGCATTGCTTACTGTACTTATTTCCTTGCTTCGCTTGAAAGAAAGTTACTGTTTGTCGTTTTTGCATTTAAGTTACCTGTAACACATTGCACTTGTTACCTGGCACTTGCTCACTAAAGCAATTATAAGTCAGCACTAAAAATTAAAAGCACTACAACCTCGCTCTCCATTGGCCCTTGTTTTCAATTATAAAGGAATTCCCAATATTATTCTAGCATGTCCAAAGGTCAGTTGTCAATCTCCTCTCCGGTCCAGCTGGTGAATATGGGAATCTTGAGGCAATGTTACAACTGCCTCATGTACACAGACAACCCTCTCCTTCATTTGAGTTTCCTTGGCGGCTTAACAAGTAGCACATGCAGCAATGAATAGCAATTTAGGAATTTTAATTTTTAACAAAGGCTTCAGGTGAAGTGTCACATTTCCAATCAATGCTTTGTGGGCTTTTGGGAGTAATTTAAGTAATTAGCTGGACAATTAAAGCAAACACTGCAACTGTGATACATTCACTTGTGCAGAAGCACAACATATGGCATGTGTTCATGGGCGTTGGTTAGTAGGGTTTCTGAATGTGGTGAATTGCAGCCATCAAACAGGAACCATACAAGTTTTTATCAAAACAATTAAGGATCTAATGCTTGTAATGGTTCACATCAAATTTGTGAAACCTCAAATGTCAAAGAAAACCAAGATCATAACCATAAATAACATTGCAGGGGGTTCATTAAATGATAAAAAAGTTTTGTTAGTATTAATAATTTCAAATACATCAATACATTACATTGGGTACCTTGTAAGAATTTGGCACAAACAATTAATCCATGTACTGTGTTTAGTAGGATATTAGGAGTTACCGATAATTCAACTTTGGTAAAAATTAATTTAATTAAATAATGATGGCAAAACATTACTTTGTATACCAAATAATGCAGGGCCAAATCAGGATGTTGAAGTGACTTGAGAGCAAAGAATGTCACATAAGGGGGGGTCTGTACTTGTGCAGAATGATTAGGTTATTGGCCATCTCGATTGTGACATTTGTTAATTGTATGTAAGTGAAATTAAAGCAGGCCATCAAACAGATTAAGATATATCAATGTTGTGTAATACGCGATAAATGGTAAGCACACATAATTCACTGGTGACATTAAAATTTTAAACAGTGGATCGCCATAAGCCATCAAACTGTGCGGAAATTAGCTTTGTTGAGCATTGAGAACTTGAGCGAAATTTTAAAAGCGGGCTCCGTGATGGCGCAGCCATTTTATGATGATATGCAGTTAATTTAGCGCACTTAGGCTTTTTGTTTAAACCCTAACTGTGTTAAAAGCCTGGATTTAAATTGATGACAACATGCAGTTTTGGGGAAAATCATGTTGTAGATCAAACCATTCTTTCAATTTTTGTACCTACAAATTTGATGTGAAAGTTTATTAATTTTGTGTTAATAGTTGAAATTTAAACATTAAATAAGATCAAAACATTGTTGTGTTAAAGTACAATGGGATGAAATGTTTGATTTTTGTACCCACAATTCTTTTATTAACACAATGCTACAAGGGAAGGTAAGGGTACCATTAATGCATTGCATGAGAAGATCCATTGATTTGAGTTGATTGTGAATCACGGAGTTGGAAACAATAACTTTGGGGAATGCCGATGGTTTGAGCATGTATGAAACGGAAAGTTTTATGGATTCCAGCTTGATTTCGTGAATGTTGGTCAGTGGGGAATAAAGAATGTTGTGTAAAATTGAAGCGGAAATGAGGCATTTTTGGTTTTTGATTTGATAGTAGCTTGATTTGCACAATTTCCACCAGCATTTCTGAGCATAGTGATTAGCTTTTGGGCAACAATTGCAATTTACTCTGATATACACAAATGTAGTCTTTTATACATTAACATAAATGCAATTGACAATGAGGTTGTGGAAAGAAAGAAAAATATTAATTTGCAAACAGTTTTTTAATTTGGGAGGTTAACGTGCATATGGAAACAATAATGAAAGAAACTTAAATAAAAAGAGTTTGACATAAAAACACAATATTAGTTACTCGCTATTAGTAGCAGCATGGTATATATAACAGTCCTACTAAATTTATTTAAAAACTACTTATTGGAAAGCAGCATGCTGATTTCTGGGTGAAAGGTTTAGCTTGTCCGGTTTAACTGGGACTTGGTGAGATTGGGGTTTTGATGGGGAAATAAAAGAAAGTAAAATGTTTGTATGAAAATGAGGCTGTTGTTGTTTTGTGTAACTGGGTTCGTCCCTGAAGTTTTAACACTCTGAAAAAAGTAACAGGTTATGCAGGAAACCGTTAAGCGTGCAGTGTGACAGGGGCAAAGAGTGAATCCTATGGGAGTTTCATTTGGGTTGTAATTTAAATAGATGTTAAGATAAATGACACAAGAAAATTTTAAGAATATGGATTGGAAATTAAAATTTTGGTAATTGTGTTCAAGATAATCTTTAAGAATTAGAAACAAGGCATTATAATGACAATTTGACCAATGAGGATTATAAATTATTGAATTTTGAGCAAATTACAATTATAGGTTACATTGTACATAATGGAAGGAAATATCTTGGTACATTGAACATTGAGGATGGTGGTATTACAATTTAGTTTGAATACCTACAGCGGTGAGGTACATATTTTGGATTTATTTATATTTGGATAAACATGAACATCCAGGTGAGTGTGGATTTTGTTACCATTGATCCATATGGGCAGGGTTTCATTAATAAGGATTTTGATAGGTCAAATGTTAATTTTTTAATTTAATTTAATTAAGATATTTTAGATTTATGGTCTTTTTAGAGAAAAAGATTTTTTTGGCATTTAATAGACTTTTATTGATTTTTTGGTAGAATGGGTAAACTAGATTTTGTCAATTAGACAATTAAGAGATGTTAAGAACTTGTAGGGCATAAGATTTGGTGAAAACAGGATTATTGGAACAGGAGAGAGGTTATTTGTTGGATTTGGAAATTGGGTGTTTTGATCAAACGTTTGTTGGACAGAATAACTTTTATTCAGTTATTTGTTTTGAAAGAATGTTAGAATGATTGAGACTTTCCAGGAGGTAATTAATTGATAGCGTATTATGAGTATATGCCAATTATGTAATGGCATATTGGAAAGCAGATCACTCTTTTCACTTATATTTCATATCTTTTTTATTCATTTTTTTTATGGATCATTCCTGGATGATTTATTCATCATTTGGGAATCATTTGAATTTTTCAGATTGATTGAAATTATCAACAATTATTCATTATTTACCCAAAAATTTTATTTCTGATGAGCCACCTATAATACTTTTATTCATTTTGCATTATTTGGATTCTTCTTTTGGAACTATCTTGGTATCCACTTCTAATTAAATTCTCTTAACCTGTCACTGAGTTATATTAAAAGGCAATAGTCAAAATAAGAAAAGGTCAAAGGCAAGAAAAGGCAAAAGTCAAAGCTGATTCGAATGTTTGGAGAAAGATTTCAATTTCAAAGAGTTTTATTTAAAATTATTATTTATGTTTATGTGATTGGGTAGTATCTGAAGTGTGCTGATGTGATTGCTATTAAAGGGAATAATTGCTTAAAGGGCTAACGGAAAACAGGGTACTAGGTATATGGAAATGGAGGGACTAGGTATGAGCATGTTGAGGGCAACACTGTTCCCATTAGTTGGTGCAACGGTGTGGCGGTGGTGGTGGTGACGAGTGGTGTGAGTTTTGCAATTTTTGTTTTTATTTGATTATTTCCTTTGATGTTGTTGAGTTCATTGTGTTGTCTTGAAAATAGATCAAACAGAAATAGGGGAAATAGAAGAAATGTGGGGGGAACAAGGATGTTGTGTTAAGAAAGGAAAAGGAATTTCCCCTTTAAGCAACAATTGAACAAAAGACACTACACGTTAATAGTATTAATAGTAGTAATTTCAAGGTAGTCATAGTGTAGTGTAGTGTGTGACACTGAATGATTAAAGTTACGGGTGCTTTATTTAGCTCATTGAAACACTGTCATTGATTTGCTTTTTTACAAATGTCATGCATGTATGTGTATGTGGGCCTGCACACCAGAACACATAGGAAAAGGAGGAAGCATTAGAGAGCGATGAGTATTGAAGATAGTCGTCGGATATTAGGCTAAAAAAACTAAACTAAATATGTACATCAATGATATCATCAGTGGTTATCATCAATAGTTTTTTGTGTATACAGCAAAATAAATTATTGTGCTGAAATTGGAAATTTTTGTGGCATTATGATTGAAGCTGAGATTGTTCGTGTGAATATATTATGCACTTGAATTTTTAGGTATTATTGACTGCAATATAAATATTTATTTAAAAATTAAAAAAAATATATTAATATATTTATGAGCTATTTTATTCACACATCATTATATTTAATTTTAATATAAGCAAGCTAGTATTATATATTATTATAGGGTTTGCATTGCAAATTAAATTAGTCTGGTTAATTTAAGCACAACACAAATATCATTATTCAAACAGATTTTAATGATGGTTGTGGAATTGTATATGGTTTTTCTTTATGGTATGGTGCTGGCCTTTTAATTGATTCCACTGTGTTAATTAATTGAGTGTAAGTTATCATTCAGTTGATGATTGATGATTATTTTTTTTGTGTATATAATATTTTTATTTTTTTATATCAGTATTAACTTGTGTGCTGATGAAGTCGGATTAAAACCTTAAACCTAGGTCAAAATTCGTGGTTTTTCATTCAACTGGTTCACTGGTTGCTTCCTGGAGTTCAACTGCTGGTTCATTTTTTTATTTTAACCCTCTCCTCCTCCCAACAAATTCCAACACATGTGAGAGATGCAACCATATAGCCAAACTGGAGGCTAAGCTCTCTCAACTCAGTACTGGCATAACCAGTCAGGAGGAGAAGGAAACCACACTCACTACAATTCCAGTCTCACATAGACCTACCACGACAGCAAGCCAAACACATAATCACACAAAAACATACTCGAAGGCTCTAAATAAAGATCTGCCTAAGCAGCAGAGACCTCCAAAGCAGACACCCAAGCAACCGCTACCCCAAAACAAAACACATGCAACACATATCTCACAAAGCCAGTGTGCCGAACAGTCACAGCCCTTAAGGCTAAACAACACACCTGATACACTTGTAATAGGTGACTCTATCGTCAGGCACACTGACGTCCCGCTCACCAGGCTGAACAAGAAGGTCACGGTGAGCAGCTTGTCTGGCGCTAGGATCCGCCACATAACACAAGCACTCAGGTCACTCCAAGGCAAGTACAAATATGACTCAGCCATTGTCCATGCTGGTGTGAATGACCTGAGACGTACCTCACTGGACTACATGAAAAGAGACATAGAGGAGCTCTCTGAGCATGTAGCCCAGGCTGGTATGACCCTGACCTTGAGTAGCATCTTACCCTCACCAAGAATGATGCCACATTATGAAGACAAGATGATCAATTTCAAAAATTGGCTTAAGTATTGGTGTCATTCAAAGGGGATCCAATGCCTGCCAGCTTGGGATGATATGCACAACAAGCCACGATGCTTTGCTAGGGACGGCTTGCACCTGTCACCCCTGGGCTTTCGGATATTGGCAAAGGCTCTTGCTACCCCCATAGTGCCTTTTTTAGGCAAGGCTCAAAAGACAAACCCACCTCCATAGGTATCACAAGGGATAAGAAACTAAGAGTAATGCTACTCAACGCCAGAAGTCTAAACCTCAAGATGCATGCACTCGAAACACTCCTTAGCATGGAGAACATTGATATCTGTGCAGTAACAGAAACCTGGTTCATGACTCCCGAGAGCACTCCAGCACTACCAGGTTATACCTCATACCATGCTTTTCGGCCCCAAAACTTGGACCGAACCACAAAAGGAGGGGGAGTATCGATATTCATCAAAGATACCCACACCTCCAGGTTGGTGGCAAAGCATGAAGCATCAGAGACTATCCATGTGCAACTAACAGTGGGTAAAACTGCCTTCCAGTTTATAGCCTGCTACAGACCACCCTCCCAAACCCAGGAACCCCACTCGGCCTTCCTGAGAATACTGGAAAATATGAAGGTCTCTCCGAACACCATTATATTGGGCGACTTCAACTACCAAACATAGATTGGGAGCATTACTCTAGCTCCAACACCCTTGCCCAAAGGTTCCTAGAATTCATAAACTCAAATGCTATGGAACAACTTGTTACCACTCCCACAAGAGGGGAAAACATACTGGACCTGATCATCACCAACATGGGGACTCTATGCTTCAGACCAGAAGTGTATCCCTCACTGGTAAGATCAGACCATAAACTGATCTCACTGGATATTCACATCCCGACCCCACCCCCTGCCCAGAAAACCACAGTGAAAAACTTCTCTAAAGCAAATTTCACACTCCTCAGAACTGAGGTGGAATCCTTCAAAGCCCCCGGGCCTGTGGAAAATACGGCCCAGACCGCAGAATCCTTTATAAATGCTTTCTATGAATACCTTCAGGAATGCATGGATCATGCAATCCCAGATAAAACCAAGACCCAATCCTCCAAAGGCAGATGACCTGTCTGGTGGACCGCAGCCATAAACAAACTATACAATAGAAGGAGGAAGCTACTACATGATAGAGCAAAATCCCAAAAAGGGAAGGCATCTCTGATCAGTATTAGCAAAAAACTAAGGGCACTCATAAAATCATCAAAGGCCAGCTTTGAGAGAAAAATTGCACAGGACACTAAGGATAATCACAAGGCTTTCTTTAGTTATGTTAGGAACCTGGGTGGGAATTCCCAGATATGCTCAGAATTAGTCCAAAATGACAAAAAATACACTGAACCCACAGACATTGCCAACATCCTAGATGACAGGTTCAGTGTAAACTCCCCACCAAAAGGGCAAATATCTATCCCAGCAGAGTGCTGCCCCCCTGACATCTCAGATGCTCAGGTGGGAGCCACCCTCTCCAAAGCAAAAAACACAGCATCAATGGGACCAGACGGTGTCCCAGGCTGCATCCTACATGAACTCCAAGAAGAGCTAAACCCAAACATAAAACTACTGTTCAATCTCAGCCTTACTACAGGATATGTACCCAAAGAGTGGCGTACAGCAACAGTGGTCCCTCTCCACAAAGGTGGTGCCTCAACGGACCCTGGAAACTATCGCCCCCATAAGCCTGACTAGCTTGGTCTGCAAAGCTATGGAAAGGATCATCATGGACCTCATAAATAAAGAAATTGGGGACCTACAGACACTGGATCCTACCCAGTTCGGCTTTGATAAGGGCAGATCCTGCCTCTTAAACCTGGTTGACGTCTTTGAAACAGTCACCAAGGCCATTGACGAAGGGAAGGTGGTCCACACAGCCTTATCTGGACCTCGCAAAAGCCTTCGATATAACACCCCACTCAGGCATTATAGATAAGCTCACCAGCTTAAATATAAACCCCTATGTCACTAGATGGGTTGCAAACTGGCTCAAGGACAGAACCTACATGGTTAGAATTGCTGGAGCCATGTCAGACTCCAAACCAGTTACAAGTGGCATCCCACAAGGCTCAGTCCTGGGACCTCTCTTGTTTGGTATATATTTCTCGGAGGTACAGGCCAACACGGAAGGACTGTGGCTGACCAAGTTTGCAGATGACTGCAAACTGGGTGCCATAATCGACTCTCCAGCTGACACAAGCATCCTCCAAAAGGGCCTCATAGAAACAGACAACTGATGCCAGAGCCATGGCCTCAAGCTAAACGCCAAAAAGCGTATAGTCATCCCCTTTGGCAAAAACAAAGTGCCCACAAATTACCACATAGGTGGTAATCCATTAAGTACAGAAGAAGTAATTAGGGACCTGGGGACCCAAGTTGATAGCAATCTCTCATTTGACAACCACGTGGCCAAAGTGGTTAGAAAAACATTTTATATAGCCCACCTAATCATGAAGGGATTCACATCTAGATTAGGGGAGGTCATCGTGCCTCTTTACTCATCCCTCATCAGGCCCATAATCGAGTACAATGCCCCTTTTGGGATGTACCTTACCAAACACCTGCAAACTGGAAAGACCCCAAAAGTACCTCGCCAAGAGGATCAAAGGGTTCAAACAGATGCCATATGCTGCCCGGTTAAAGAAACTCCAGCTCTACTCAGTGGCATACCGCCTGCTCAGAGGTGACCTGTGCCTGACGTATAAGGCCATGTCCAACCCGGAATTAAGGGATATGCTGCACCTCAAAAAATCCAAATCCCATCGAGCTACACGCTCGAGAGACTTGAACCTCAGCACTGAAATAAATAGGACATGCTGGAGGGACAGATTCATTACCCAGAGGCTCCCTTCACTATGGAATAAAATCCCAGTCCAGGTTAGGCAGAGTCCCTCATTGACTCTCTTCAAGAGGAATCTTGATGAGTGGATGGGAGATCGTAGGTTTACCCCAGGTATCACTTCTGTGTCACTGTTAGACAGAGGCACAGTATACTAACCTCGAAAAAGGGCATAGCAAAATTAATTTAAAATGGGTGGCGAAAACCAAACATACTCTGGCTAGGCTTATAAATGCCCTAGGGCAGATAGCCTAGTATGAACCTATGAACCTATGAACCTATAAATGAGGTAAAACATTTTGCCAAGGACTAAAAAGTCTGCATTATAGAACTTTTTTTTTAAGAAAATGCCTGTATTTAGCCAAGATAGCTATTGAACTAAAACTGCATGATAGTGGCAGTTTTGACTTTAGGCTGCCATACTGGTAGGGTGGGCAATGCCTTGAAATGTACAGTTGGCTAACCATGAACCATCTGTAGAACAGTTGTTACCATTTGATATTCAGATCTTGTTGATTAATACATGCTAGCACTGCAAAGTTATGTTATAAAGCTGGTAAACATATTGCTCTTCACTGGGAGCTGGTTCTGGCATCTTGCTCTGGGTGTTGCATGCTTTTAAGGTACATGCTTGTGTGGCTGTGTTGTCCTTTCTGGCCTGCATAATGGACTATTACTAATATGTGACAGTAACTTCACTGCCATGGCCTTCTCCCTTTAGAGCTGTGCTGCTCAGGTTAACTGTTAGGTTTGCCTAACATTTCACTAATGGTTTCGTTTTGGCATCTCTTGCCATATACACTGTCCCTTTGCCACATCTTTTAAACTGCAGTGTTTAAGTCCTACATCTAGGAAAACATGGAGTCAAAGAGCACAGAACTCTGGAGGGGAAAAATAAATCTGTCTTTGTTAGAATCTAAACTTTTGTAACATTTTGGCTTTTGATGCCATGGAGACTGGATGTATGGCTTTTGTCACTTCTTCTCTGTTTCCATTTCTACCATTAGGCATTTCCATGGAGAACTCAGATGGATGCAATGGTGGGGGTGGCCAAGGTGGAGCAGTGGTTAGCATTGTCACCTCACAACAAAAGATTCTTCAGTTTGATTCTTGGCTGGGGTGTCTTATGTTCAGTGTCTGCATGCCTTTTCTGCTGTCATGGGGGTTTCCTCCAGGTGCTCCAGTTTCCTATCACATTCAAAAGACATGCAGTAAGTGAAGAAATTGGCCATAGGTCTGAGTGTGTGTGTGCGAGTGAGTGGTACAGATGAACTACCATGGCAGGGATAGCCACCCAATGGTGTAAACCTTGGCTTGAGATGATTGTCACTGTTGAAGTGACACCCCAAGTGCAAAATGGGAAAAGGGGTTGAGGATGGATGGATGGATTTTTATCTCTTAGAGTAGTCAATCACTAACCAGTTTCACCTCTTGAACAGGGGTTACCCTTAACAAATATGTTTGCAGAATAATTATTAGAGTGCATTATTATAAATACATTTATACTGCAGTTGTAGAGAGTTTTTTATTATTTTTGTTTTTCACTTAGGAGTTAATATAAAAATGGATTTTTTTATAAAATCAATCTAGGCATCATATAGCACAAGAGACATAATATATACCATAAGGCAAAAAGAGTGAATGGGATTGGTATATGCCTCAAAAACAGAGAGATGGTTTCTAGTAAATAAGATGGAAATGGAAACTGGTAACATGTGAAGAAAGGCCCCAAACCATCATCATGTCATTCTCAGTGTGGAGACAGCCCGGAACTCCAAAACTAAAACCAATTAAAGAAAAACCCGCATGAAATAAATAATGTAAACCTCCATCAGGACATAATCTCTGCCATGTAAATACATTAAAACCTCATTTGACCATTTATACATGACAAATTAAAGACGTGTTAGAAAAAAAGTAAATATAAGAAAACATGGCAATGCACATACAGATTCACTAAACTTTCATGACACTATCTCAATAAAATACTTCAGATAAACCATAATTCATTCAGCCCTGGGGTGAATGACATTTGACATTGCTTGGCAAAGCAGTTTACTTTTTTCTACAAGACTGTCATGGTCACCACCTCTCTGATGTTAGCTCATCTTTTCCAGATCACATGCACATGCACACACACTCACACAATAAATGAATAATCAAAATACCAGTTTGTAAATGTGATGGTTTTGGTTTTAACAGCATACAAATGCTGATATCCACTGTGGTAGCTTCCTTGTATTTTCCACATATACAAGAATCACAGTCTAAGCACATGGTTAGAGCAACTCCAAATGAGTTACAATTGTAATGTAGTGCATAGAGAAATGTGATTTTGCTCCAGTAAGCACTCAAGCGATCATAACAACACTTGGGTGTGCTTAAAAGTTTGTTATGCAGCCTTAAGTGCTGTTACATCCAAGTCTTACACTAGAGACAGTGCCAGCCAGCAAAAAAAAAAAAAAAAAAAAAAGACAGAATGTAATGCAGCTTTTAAAAGTTCTTAGAACTTCACTATGCCAAACTTATAGACATATAATGTAGCAGAACAAAGTGTCTTAATAGTTTTTAAAAGTTGTTTTACCTTCTGCCAGATGGGCACTTTATTTTTGCCTGCTGTATCGTTCAGTTGTCTCTGATTTTGCAGAACCTTCCAGATTTAGCCTCATTTTTGCCCAGTCTCTTATTTTTTATTAAATCACTCAGGATAGAGACGGCCAACAGTGCCACTCATTAGAGTTTCATACTTATTCAGAAAATGCATGTTAATGCAAACCCAGTTGTTCTATAAACTCTTTAATTGAGTTAAAGCAACATTTAAAAATGCTCCCTGATTTTTGATCCTTTGCACCTCACTCTCTTTGTATTCGTCCAGAATTTTTAAGCAAAGACATTGGTAGGTACATTGCTAACTAACAGTGATAACTGCTTTACCAGCTTTCAAACCTGGTAAATCATTTTGGGCTTCTATGCATCCTTTCTATCTATCTCATTTTTTCATATCTGGTAGAGTGCATAGAGCAGATAAAGCTCCATGTACTGCAAAGGAGCATGATCAGATCTTAGATCATAACCTTTATTATGTGATCTTGACATGGATATGAAGATTTGCCTCTCATGCTTTGCTCTCAAGGTGAATTTTTTGGTATCCATCTCCTGAACACACAAGTAGGTTATGATCAGAGACCCTTTTATAATCTTCTGTTCTTGAGTGCAGCTTAAATTTCTATTTATACAGGGAATGTAAAAGATTAAGTAGATTCCTCTACAATAGGAAAACATGTTAAAGGATTAAGTGCCATTAGACTTTTTGGATAAAATAATTTTTTTGAGAGTAGAAAGTAAAATTAAATTGTTAACTCCTTTTCTAAGAAAAAAAGGCATCTCACCCACAACCTTATCAAGCTGTGGATGGTTTCTTCAAACATTTTATTATTGTTTCAATGCTTGGAAAATTCACAGAAAAACATAATAACACAAGTACACATCTCGTACTATTTCATTTTACATAAACTACTCATAACGTTGAATTCAGTCTGTTGTGAGCAATAGTTTAAGTATGCCTGCTGCCCAATTATTAAAATACAGGAAATGTACTCTGTGATACCTATCCCAACAAATAAATTCTATCAATTTTTACTTTATTGTAATATATATATTACAATGACATAGTGGGTTAACTGTTATCCTGACACTTGAAATGCCAAAGATGAGAAGCAAGTTTAAATTTCATGATGGTTTCCCATATTTAGCCTTTTCTGGGATGTTGTAAAGTTTGACACTGCAATTTCAAGAAGCATTTATGTATGTACATGTAATAAAGTAGCCAAATGGCTGTCCAAAAGCTCATTTTTGTAATAACCATTTCATCTTGTTTGACCATCTCAAGAGTTGTCAGTCTTCTCTATCTCTCAAACTTTTAACACAGGAATTCTAAACAAAACTTAATGGCTGTAATATCTAAAGAGGGCAAAGACCCATCAGATCCAGCTTCATACAGGCCCATTTCAATCTTAAACCATGATTATAAAGTGTTTATGTCTATAATGGCTAATAGAATGGCAAAGGTGATGCCAAAATTAATAGATATGGTTCAGTGTGGTTTTGTGGAGGGGAGGCAAACATTTAGCAACATGAAAAGAACATTATTGATCCAGACGGAAGCAGAATATTAGAAAATACCACTGCTGTTGGTGAGTCTTGATGCAGGGAAAGCATTTGACAGAGTATGCTGGGAGTTTATGAGCATGGCAACAAAATCATTCACATTCCCTGATAAAATTATAAAATTGATTTGCAGGATATTAGGAATTGGAGTCGAAAATTAAAGTGGGTGAGTTTTTCTAGGATAATTTCTGTTTGAGCAGAGAAACCAACCAGGGGCTTCCCCCCTTTGTTATTTGCATTATATTTAAAACCATTGGCAAAGAAAATAAGAGACTCAGAAATTCAAGGATATAGTTGGTATGGTAGTCAAGAAAACATGGCTCTATTTGCAGATATTATTTCATACCTGATAAAACCAGAAAACGACAGTTCAGTGTTGTGGAACATTTTGAGGCAGGTTCAAATCTTTTTGGGATACAAAATTAATAAAGCTAAAACAAAGGCAATAGCTATAAATTATGTACCAACACATGAATTGGCTCAGCAATATCCATTTGTATTGGAACATGATGAAATGAAGTACTTAGGAGTATGCATTAAAAAGGATTCTGGTGTGGCAGCTAAGGATATGTGGGAAGAGACTAAACAAAAGATAATACAAAAACTGAGAAACTGAAAGATGTTATATGGATATAGATAGCAGGATATACACAGTTAAAATGTATTGATTCCCTTTAGTTTTATATACAGGTCAGGCATATTTTTATCAACCAGAGGAGAAGTTGTGGATTGCAATTAATAAAGAGCTGAAGAATTGTATCTGTGAGGGGAAGACTGCAAGAGTCAAGTGAGAGAAACTGATTCTAACACCCAAAAAAAAAAAAAAAAAAGAAAAACAAACAAAAAAATGCTGATTCTTCCAGCAGAACAAGATGGTTTGGGATTGTCTGATTTGAAGTGGTATTTCAGAGCTACACAGTTAAGGCTCCTCTATATAGCACAAGCAAAAACTTATAATTCAAAGTGGAAAGAGATGATGATATGGTGGCAAGCTCAAGAAACAAGGACAGACTGGGATTTTGGATGCAGATCCTTAAGGAGAGTAACAATAACCATACAGAATATTATACTCATAAAGTAGCAGAAAGTATACTAAGAAATAAGCCAACAAGGGAATGGAGAAAGGAGATTGTGCCAATAGTGCTAACTGCAATTAGGGATACAGACAATTGGCAAGAGGGGGCTGGAACTTATTGGAGAAAACAGGCAAAAGAACTTAGGTAATGGGAGTAAATAGAGAGGAAAATATAATAGAATGGGAATAGGCCAATAATTTATTTGTATTGCAGGTTAGAGATTGCCTTCCCTATCAAGGAGTGATATCAGTGTATAGGCAAAAAGAAAGGAATAGGGATATCCCAAGTGAAAGACCATCACTGGTAGAGTTTTTAGTATAATTTATTACAGAAAATGCTGTTTAAAAAGGAATATCTAGTACAGCATATAAAATATTGCATGATAACTAAGAATCCGGCGTAGAAAGGACTGGGAAGAGAAATTGGATAAGCTATTCACAAAGAAACAATGGGGGATATCTGTACGTCTCCCAAATATGCAACAAAGTATAGAAGATTTAGTGTCTTTGCTTGGAAAGGTATTTTTATACCCCAAGTAGACTGCAAAGAATTTTTCCTCAGGTAGACAGCAAATGTTGGAGGTGTGATGGGGAAGAAAGAGAACTGGGAGCACATTTTCTGGGAGGATAATGAGTTGGCAGACATTAGATTCCCTATGACTACTATGTCAGAGGTACTGAGTGAGTAAATTGGTGTAACTAGGGGAATTACTTTTTGAGCTATGATACAGAATTATAATTGCATACACATATTAAGGTCTTGCTGAGTCTAAATATAGTGGCTGCCAAAAAAATCAATCATTACAAAATGGAAATCAAAGTCTAAACCAACTGTACTAGAAGGAGTGAGTGTAGTAACAGTGAAAACAACTGGAACTGGGATCTTTAGAAAAGGGCAGGAGCAAATTACATAGAAGAAATGTGAATTGTGGGAACAGTACATGCAGAGGAGGAATGAGGTTTAAAAGAAGGCAGGATTTGAATGAGCTATGCAATGTTTGACATCACTAGATAAATTATAAACAATGGATAAAGTTTGTAACTAAAATTATGTCAGTATGCTTTGTTTTTATTTATATAAATGTATGATTACCCATGTCATACGTGATCATTTAATAAAGATGTTTCTTGTTTAAAAAAAATTCTGAACAAAACTCAAAATAGTGGGAGACAGCCATAACTAAGGACATTTTAATTATTGCTGTTAAAGTTGCTAAAATAACACGTTTTGCATTAGCATACATTTTCTGAATTGCATAAAGTCAAACTCCAATATTTGTCATTATTTAGTGGTTTCTTTTTTCAGTGATTTGCCAAATAACCACAAATTCTATTAGTAACAGAGCAAAAATATAAGGTGCAATTCTGGACAGCTGAAGTATGCTTTTCCTGTGTTTCTGTTAAATTAGGCATTTGAGTTTTTATACAGTATTAAAGCTGTCCAGGCTCACTGATTGACTTATGTTTTAGAACATTTAGTGGAGACTTCTCTGTTTAGTGTGCCTAGTACCTGATATTGCTCAGCTGTTCAGTACTTCAGGCCAAACTACCATCCTTATCTGGCATGTAGTTTAGGCCTTTTATGCAAGACCTGTGGGTGGGGTGGGGTGGGGTGGTGGTGGTTAGGCTTCAGCTTGCTTTAGGGGTCTTTTTGCTTATCTTTTTGTGAGTCTGCTTTGTAGTCAAAAAGACTGCTTTTTGTTTGTTCTTATTACATGACCCCCTGAACTTTAGACAAATAGGTCACTGTCACTTTCTGTTGACCTTTTATTTGTATTAGCTTAGGGCTAGGAGTTCTGGGTTACTTTTCACACTAAACAAAGATTAGGTGCCTGATGGAGCCATGTATTCATTCACACGGGGTACCATGGTAAACTTGCAACTCAGTTTTCTTAAAGGCACTTACTATGTATTTGACTACTTGCCCACTTGGGTGAACTTTGCCCTTTTCCCCAGTGTAGTGTGATCTCGGAGTTGGTATATTTAGTTCAGGGAGTTGTGAGGGTGAAGCCCCCTACTTGGGTGGATTTAATTTTTTTCCATTGACTTTTTTCCCCTGGTTGTCAAGTGGAACATTTCCCAGGGAAAGCAGTTTGGTGTTCTGTGCATTCGTTTGAATGGTGTTTCGCAGAAGTGGAGTTGGCGATGTCTGATTCGAAGTGAAAATTCGGTACATACACATATATATTCTACATTTTAACTTTGGAGCTGTATTGTTATAAACAACAACAGCATGTTTCTGAATAAAAAATTTGGTCTCAGATACCTAATATTGTGGATAACTTGTGAAGATGTTTGCCAAAAATTTGTTTTATTGTAATCAATAAAGTATGTGACTACCTGTGAGTTAGACCTGTATAGCAGAAAGGCAGGTAGGTAAGCCATTTTACAAATTTCAGTGCAAAACCATAGAATGTTAAAAATTAGTATACCACATAATTGTTTCAAAACATATTCGGCCTTTTATTGATATTTAAGAAACAGACTTTCCTTTTTTGGTTTAGTCTGTAACATTGCCGTATAACATCACACGTGCATGTCATACAGCTTTCTATCCTACAATCAATGAATAAATGAACATTCTGAAAATGGAAAAGTTTCATTCTGCACTGTGACAGTTCCATGACACCAATAAAGACAGCACTAGTCTGAAACATAATTCACATTCTGATTTTTATAGTGAGTAAGTGGATAAAAAAAATCATACCCCTGTGCAATTGACTTTGTCCTCTGTATCCTTTTTTAATTTACTCTGAAGAATTCCTTCTATTAATGGATGAAATTTCTAAAAAAACTGCATTATTGTTCCCATGCCTTTGTATTCATGCTGTTTTCTGTTTTGTTGGCTTCAGATGTACCTGGTTTGGAGTCCAGTTGATCAGTTTGTTTCATCAAAATCCTTAAGAGGCACACTGTTTCATCTAAAGCAGATTTGGCGAATATCTTTGCAAAGCAAAGTTCTGTATTACTACTTTATGAAAAACCCCATTCTTGCAAAATAAAGTTTGTGGATTGCTGACTTCCCTGACAGTGATGATTGCATATATAAATAAGAGTGTACAAGTGCAGCTACCCACATGGAGGCACATGAGAAGATAGCCCTGCTGCAAAAAGGCCAGCATTTTGTTGTACTGGAGGTTAACATTACGTACTGTTTCTATGATAACTTGCATCTGTGTGCACTTGGCAGATAAATATTATTTTTTTTTTTTGCTTTTATAGGCTTCTGATCTTTTTTGTAGGTTGTGGGTTTTGATGGAATGATTTCCATTTAAATTGCTAGATTCAGTAACCCAACATCCTACATTTCCTTAGGAGGTTTATATGATGATCATCATTAGATAACTGTTTCAATAGTCAAAGCCATATATGCATTATATCCTGCCAAGGATAGTACAGCAGGCCAGTTTCCAAAGCTTTCAGGTACCTCCCACAGGACCCTAACCTCTGAACATCTCAGGGAGAGCAGAATAAAGTCAATGGTTAGGACTATAAACCTTGAGAACTTTCTAAGAACCGTGCTGTAACTGCAGGCTTTGAGTGGCCAGTGGTTGGCTAATACTTTAACAAGGCAGGGAAGATAAGCATCTGTCTAGGGAAAAACCTCCACTTTATAGAAATTTGTGAAGAAAAGTTTACTTTTTCTTTAGAAAATTATCAAATTACGCTAAGATTATTATTTTCAGTAGCTGTCACTCAAAATTTTACATCAGAATTGTCTGCTTTTTGTCCACTTTCCCTAAGTAGTATTTTTAGATCACTTTTTCTATGTAAAACATGTGTATTTTTGTTATAAATTAAACACAGGAGCTCTGATTTGAGGGTTTTGAAGGCTGTCATCAAATATTTTACCTCAAAGCTAAAATTCCTGTTAGATGGTTCACTCACTATTGAAGGCATTGCTGCCCACTTATCTGGCACTTTTTTCCCGGTAGAGAATAGACCAGGCATCAGGCTTTTCAGTTCTTTCCTCACTCATCCACAAGAAGAAGAGTTTTGTGGGAGTCTTCAGTAGTCAAGCCGGCTTCCTCACTGTGTCAGCCTGCAAGGCCAACTTAGGTACCTCAGACCAGTCACTTTCTTTCAATCCATCTGGCATTCCTCTTCAAGAAGCTGTTAATGACCAGGAGACAGGCACATCTTCTGCAACAGTTCAGTTGTCCTCTTCAGGCATGTTGGTAGTGGAAGATGGAGTGGATTTTGCTTTATTGGAAAGCCATCCTAAAGAGCTTGATTCCCAGGGAAGAGTCCCAAATTTGGGTTGGTCTTTTACTGAAGGGGTCTCTCAGGGAAAGAAAATAGAATGGTAGGTGTATGTCTTTGTTTGCTTCACATAGCATGGGCAGGGAAGATGGTTAATTATTTTAATTCTGATTTCATACAGAATTTGAAAAAAAAATCCTTTCAAATACGGATTCCCAGCATGATTGAGACTAATTTGAATGGGTTTTATTTCTCCATTGTGTATGCTGCAGGAAGGAGGATCTGAATCTGAAAAAAGCTTTTCTTGAGATTCTTCCCCTGAAAACTTACCTTTTTCTGAAATAAGAACCAGAATGAAAGTTATTTCAGTGGGAAGAGAATGCAATTCTAGTATCCCATCAATGATCTGACATATTACAGCTAGACTTTCCTAAGGCTGTACTGTTGCTCATCTCTTACCAACATTAGAAGTTGTTAACTTGGCAGCTGCAGTTTGTCTGACAGTCAGCCTCCTGCCCCCTAAAAGTTTAAAAGTATATAAGGGTCCCAGACCCACAAACTTCTATTCTTAAATCCTGAGTCAGACCCTGCAGTTATTTGGCAAAAACATCTTATGCCAAACATTTTGTGAATTTTAATCCTGTTCCTTCTGACAAAGATGGTATCCTTCTATTATAGCCATCAGAATTTTGAATTGACAAGCTCATATGTCAACATTTCTGTTTGCTTCTTTTGAAAATGAGAACGTTAACTGCTAACAATCCTTCCTTAAATATTAAGGCATCTCTGAATGTTTTAGTAGTTTCTGTTTCTCAGGTAACCAAGTAATCTTTGAAGTGTTCTTATGACTCTGCTGATGATGTATCCAAAACATTTGCTACTAAACCCATAGTGAGAAGGTTTTCTTGCATAGAAAGTTTACTGGAGGATGTCAAAGCTAAGATCTTGAATGCTCTCCTAGACAGAGATATTACTTGGACCTTTATCTGCCGAGGTCCTTAAAAGATTCGATGAAAGAACTATGTTCGTTTTTTGGTGGGGGGCACTCCAACCCCCACCCCACCTATGTGTAAGAGAAGCTTTAGTTCTAATTTAGGATCCTTTCATAGGGAACAAAAAAAAAAGTCTCAGCAAGGTTCAGGCAAGTGAGAAGTGGAAGTCAGGTTCAAAAAAGAAAGGGGGAAGCCACCCTAAGCCAAAAACAGTCTAAAAAGGCAGACTGACTATATGCCCTTTCATGTGTGTTCCCGCCTTCCCACTCTGGCATCCCATTAAATATATCTCAAAGTCTAGGTCTTCAGTTTCCTTTGTGTCTGTGTCATTGGATAACTTCAGACAAATGAGTTCTGAGAGTAATCCAAAAAGTCTACATTTGGCACTGGGAGTCCCTCCCCCATTTTCAGTGCATTCCTCTTCGTCTGTCAAACCAAACTTTTCTGTTACCCCAACAAAAAAATGCTATCTCTAGAAGTCATAGTACCAGTTCCTGCAGAACATAAAGGGAAAGGATTTTATTCATAAATCTTTCTGGTGCCAAAGAAAGGAGGTGCTGGGAGACCAGTCCTAGACCTTTCTTTTTAAACCTTTCCATCAAAGTCCCAATGTAGAAACTTGCTCTCTCTACAGTCTTACCTCTTGTTTAACCTCATTTGTTTTTGGTAGCTACAGATTTAAAAGATACTTATCACATCCTAATTCTCAGATTCAGATGTTTTAAGATTTTCTATGCCTGGCTTGCCTTTTCAGTTATCTGTCTTATCCTTTGGTTTATCCACAACTCCAAGGATGTTTAGAGTGCCTGGCACTAGTAATTGGTCATTGCAGGCTACATGGCATTCACATGTTCCATATTTAGACAACTTACATTTGGAGACTTTTACAAATTGTCAGTCTCTTGCTTGGGTAAAGGCCTCCTTCTCAGTTTGCTGCTCAAGGGAAACATTCAGAAATCGTTTCTCATTCCTTCTCACAAAATAGTGTTTCTGGGATGCCATTTGGATACATCCCTTGTAAGCACTTTTCTTCCTTATGATAAAGTTGACCTTTTCAAGGAACAGTTCCTGATTTTCTTCAACCAGTCTCTGACACCAGCCTGAGAATTCTTAGGATTCTGTTTCATGGCCTCTACAATTATCATGATTCCTTAGGCCAGACTTCACATGAGGGACATTCGGTGTTTCTTCACATTTTTTTGGACCCAACATCAGCACCCCTTATCTTTTCAAGTTACAGTGATGTTTTTTTCAAAGGGGATTGCTTTGGTGGTTGGATCAGTTATCTCTTAAACCAGGTTTCCCCTTCTGTCTTCTGGCTGCTACTCAGTCTGTAACTACAGATTCCTCAGACTTTGCTTAGGGAACTGTTTCCAAGGGTGTGAAAGTTCAGGGTCTGTGAAACAAACAGGACAGACTAAGATATATAAATGTCAAAGAAATTATAACAGTAAAAAATGCCCTCAAATCTCTAAACAGTCTTTGGACTCCCAGGTCCTCTACTAGTAATCAGAGAACATCAGTTATGTGGTACATAAACAAATGGGGGGAACTGATCATGCCCCCGTTGCCAGCAGAGTTGATATGGTAACTTGGGACCTAACAACTCATAACAATCAATCCCTTCAACCTACCTATATCCCATCAGAGCAAAACATTATTGCAGACAAGCTGAGCAGGACTAGCACAGACCCCAATGAATGGAAATTAAATCTGGGTTCTTCTAGGAATTGATGCAAGTGTGTGGATCTCCTCTGATCTGTTTACTTGTCTGTTGTGAATGGAGGCAAAGAAATTCTGCTCCACAATTCCTTGCAAGCAGTCCTGGAAAACAGATGCCTTCTCATTCCTATGGATGAGAATGTTCTTGTATGCCTTTCTACCTTTTCTATTGATAACAGGGGCATTCTAAAGATTCAGAAAGGCTCCCTAAAGATTACTGGGGTGAGTTCCTTTCGGACTTGGCAAGACAGGTTCTCTTCTTTTGAAAATGACCATGGGCAAGTACTACAAGCATGGAATTACTCACACAAGATAAGGGTTTTTTGATACTCCCCAACCACAATCTTTTTCCACTGACTGCCTGGATGAGAGAGTTTTAATAAATTTTAGGCTCCTGTTCATAGGTTCATAGGTTCATAGGTTCAAAGGTAGGTACTAGGCTATCGGCCCAAGGGCCTACGTAAGCCTAGCCAGCAAGGTTCCATAGCTTACGCCACCCAAGAAAGTTATTTTCCTGTGCCACTGTCCAGCAGAGACACAGAAGTGATCCCCGGGTGTATTTCCTATTTCCCATCCACTCATCAAGATTTATCTTGAAGAGTGATAATGAAGAACTTTGCTTGACATAGATGGGTAGATTGTTCCAGAGTATAGGAAGTCTCTGGGACAGGAATCTATCCCTCCAGCGTGTCCTGTTTATTTTGGTGACAATGTTTAAGTCCCTAGAGCGTGTAGCTCAGAGGGATTGGGATTACTTTAGGTGTAGCATGTCCAACAGCTCTGGGTTTGACATAGCTTTATATGTTAGGCAGAGATCACCTCAGAGTAGGTGATATGCTACGGAGTAAAGCTGGAGTTTTTTGAGGCGGTCAGTGTAGGGCATTTGTTTGAGGCCAGTAATCCTCTTTGTGAGGTACTTCTGTGGCCTTTCCAGCTGCTGCAGATGTATTGTGAGGTACATTCCAAAAGGGGCGTTGTACTCTATAATGGGTCTAATGAGTGATGAGTAGAGGGGAACAATGACCTCTTTTTTCCTGGATGAGAACCCTTTTATGATGAGGTGTGCCACGTAGAAGGACTTCCTGACTACTGTGGTGATGTGACTATCAAAGGAGAGACTACTGTCCACCTGGGTCCCAAGGTCTCTTATCACACATTCGGTGTTAAGTAGATTGCTGCCTATGTGGTAGTTCATGGGTACAGAGGTTTTACCAAAGGGGATGACACTGCACTTTTTGGCACTGAGCTTGAGAACATGCAGCAGGTATTAAAGGAGGCTGTGAAACCTGCTACTAGAAAATCATATATGTGTTGTGTAAAATATTTTATATTTGGTGCCAAAATAAGAATCAGGACCCATTTAAGTCCCAGATGCCCCTGCTTTTTCTATATTTGTGTAAATTATTATTCTCTGACCTCTCTTAGTCTTCTAAAAAGATTCACTTGTCAGACATTTCAGCTAGTCTGCCCTTAGATTCCCCCCTTTCTACTCATCCTGAAGTCAAACAGTTTTTGAAAGGGTTATTGCATATCTGTCCATTTTCGAATCATAATTTTATTCTCAATGAATCTTACACTTTTTCCATTTGAACCATCTCATGAGGCTGAATTGAGGCTCTTAACTTGGACAATGCTGTTATGCATTGCTCTGGCTTCTGCTAGAAGTGCATCTGAGTTACAAGTTCTTATGGTGTGTCCACCTTCTCAATTTTCATAAGAACAGGGTATCTTTGGAAACAATCCATCATTTATGCTTAAAGTGTTTTTTAGAGTTTACCTTAAACCAGGCTATTCATCTCCCTCTCCTCTGCCCAGATCCAAAAAAAAAGGTCAAAAGGATTTTGCATACTTTGGATGCTCATAAATAATTTGGATACTACATTGTCAGGACTAAAATATTCAGGAACTTGGATCAACTATTCATTTCCTATGACAGTAGGGAAGAGGGACAAACGGTTTCAAAACAATTTCTAAATGGTTTTCTCATGCTATAGTTTTTTGTTACTCTCACCATAACATGTTACTTCCAGTCAAAGTCAGGAGCCATTTTCTAGGGCTTTGGTTTCATCTGTGGCTTTTTGGAAAGGGGTGGACGTTAGAAGTATTCTGTTGGGAGCAACATAGATTTCTCTGCATAGTTTTACAAAACATTACAGGTTAGATTAATTTTCTAAGTCCACAGTAGCTTTTAGATGGACTTTTCTTCTGGATCAGATGGATTCTGACCCTTCTTTCTCATTTCTTTCTTTTTACACTTTGAAAATCTACCCATTTAGCTTAGGCTACTATTACACAGCTGTAGTATGTTTATCATTAGATTATTGTAAGTTAACTTACCATAACAGTAGATGTTCAAATAGCAGTCCTCAATTATCCTTGTCTGTGTTATGTTTTTTTCTTTTGGCAGGATGTGGATTTTATTTTTATTTTACCCTTTTTCCTAGCATATACCTAAAACACAGGGCACTAGCCTTTCTTACTCTGAGGCAGAAAAGCTCTGAAGGTTTGACACCCTAACCATTGACTTTATTTAGCTCTCCTAAAGCTGTTCAGTGGTTAGGGCACACTGAAAGTGCCCTAAAGCTTTGGAAGTTAGCCAGTTGTTATATCCTTGGCAGGATATAACCCATATAGCTTAGGCTACTGCAACATAATCCTTTAAACATGTGAACCTAAGATTTGAACTTCTAGCAACATAATACATCCTGAGGGTAGTAGTTGGTAAGGAGCATATGATCTTCAGACTTGCCTAGTAGTTTCTATTTTCATCCGTACATCCATCCTCAACCCCTTTTTCCCATTTTGCACATGGGTTCAGGGTGTCGCTGGACCAGCGACAGTCATCTCGAGCCAAGGTTTACACTGCCGGGTGGCTAGCCCCACAGTGGTATTTTATCCATACCACTCAATCGCACACACAGCCATACCCACAGCCAATCCACAGTGCCCAATCCACCCACTGCACATCCTCGGGATGCAGGAGGGAACAGAGCACCTGGAGGAAACCCACAAGGATGAAGGAAGGAGACACAGAATCCACACAGAAGGCATAGTCCTAATACATAATAGTAGTTTAAATTTTCCTATGATAACAAATATGGAGGTGTTCTACATTTGGATTTTATAGTTAGATAACACCCTATAGCTCCTTTTATGAAAACTGTTGTCTATAGAAGATCATTTGAGGACTTAGACTATGAAGTTGAAGGCATCATTAAAGGTGACATCTTCTGGTGGGAGATCAAAAGATTACAAGGAACTCTCTCATAGCTGGAGTCCTAAAACTTAGGGGACATAACATGAAACAGATATAAGTCCCATCCTCTCCATCTTAAGAGTAGAATAACCCTTTTCCTTATTAATGTTTTGTATAACTGGGAAATGTTGATGGTCGTGACCTATTTTCACATGAGATTTGACATGAACACATGCACTATATTGTGTTTTACATAGTACAAGCATTTAATAGCTGAATAGAGTTTTGAAAGATAAGAAACAACATTCTGCTTGATTCAGCTGCTGTCAGTCAGAGCTGAATATATACAAAAGACTAGAATACAAATAAATACAATTTTTCAAGACAGTGTATAAGTAATCAAGGATAATAGGACACTATAACTAGACTGAGGAAAGCTTATGAAAGTCAGACCAATACTACATTCAGGGAGTTATAAATTGTGATGCCCTGCTTACAGTTACAGTAACAGTTACTGAAAATCAGTCATCGAATTAGTTACTGAAAGTCTCCACATTCAAAACTCTGGGAAGAAATCATTTTTAATTCATTCTCTATAAACAATTTTCTAAATTAGAACACCTGAATATCATGTCAGCTGAATGATGCAAATATCACATAAATTCATTTATTCTGTCCTCCCTTAACTTACAAGAAAACTTTTTCTTTCTACAAATGACAGCATTTCATTTTTTTAATTAGTCCATCATTCTGAACAAATCATAAAACTGCCCTCTACTATATTGCTGTCTTTCCACTTAAATGTTCCCATATCCTTCATGTTTTACTCCATAAAACACCTATACTGTCTCAGGTTCTAAAACCTTTTCCTATTGTTTGTTGTTCACACTATTCTGTCATCAACACATACAAGCATGTGCTTTTTTCTGACTTCTAACTCTGCCATTACTTCATGAAATAGATTAGTGACTCATAAATAAGTACTGAGAACACATACAAGAGATAAATAATTGTAGGTCTCACCTAATGTAGAATGCTGCAAGATATATTTTTCCCTTGGATGTAGCAACACTCACACATTTGGTGGCAGTGACTGCCACAGCATTGAGCTGTGCTGCACTTTTGTCTTACCATCGAAAATCTGTATGGATTTTACCTTGACTGCTTTTGCAGAATCTGTCCTGCTACTGCTGGATAGTGTTACTGCTTTCATTTGATATACTAGAGTGGATCTTGTGGATAGAAAATGTTTGGAAACAGTGCCGGATCCAGCACAAGGTGACCTAAACAGCTACCTAGGGCCAGGTGCTGGCTGGAGACACATCCTGGCTTTAATAAAATGCTCATAAAATGCTTTGTTGCTTTAAAAAACACAGTGTCAAGCCTGTAAATGCTCTGATCACACCCACCAGCATGTACGTCTAGTTTCAGCATCAGTATATATCATGTATCTCTAGATTTCACAGGAGACATCAGCTCACATAGCAGATCTGAGTTGCAAGAACGGCAGATGGAGAGGTTTCAGCTAGAATTAGCCAGTGTTTAATAGCATACAGTCACGTTTCACATGTCATATACATCGGTAAATATATATATTACAAAAGCTATTATACTAGTGACTATATAAGTTTATAGGAGGTATAAAGAAACTCTGTCCTTAGTTTCATCCCACCATTACTTTTGGTTCTGTCATTTCATACACTGTGAGGTTTAGAGCTAAGCTGATGTTCCCTTGTCCCTCTCCCTCATAAGTCACAAACTGTTGCAAGCATTGAATAATGCCCAAGATCTTCAATATATGTTAAACACCTTGCTGCACTAACTTACCAGTTTGCCCAGTGATTAAATGCAGAAGTTTATTGAGGCAAGGCTGTAGACTTTTTTTAAACTCTTCATTTGTGCATTGCATTCCTGGTGTCTACTGGTGGCACAGAGTCTAATATCCTCAGTGGGAGTGTTCAGGTTTGGAATCCCTTTTAGTGCCTTTTAGGCACACTACTTATAGTATTCCTGTTTTTAAGTTCCTTAAAGGCACTCTATGTAAAGTATACCTGGTGTCTAGAGATGTCCTTCCATTTCACTGTTGCAGTATTCTTTACAATAGGAATCCCCTGCCAAGGGTGGCCCAACATTCTGCCAGTATACCAAAGCCTTTAGGTTGCTTTAAGGTATGCCGTATGTCACACATGTGCTTCCATGTATAGTGTAGGGCATAAAGATGATGTCCAAACATACCATCCTCAGAACTTCTTTGCTGCTAGTCTGAACACCATCATTTGATCGTCAGTCTAAACACCCGCTTCATTGCTGGTTCACCATGAGATTTCAAATAAGTGCCCCATTAGAGTTTTTACTCTTATCTTTTTTCCTTTTGTTCATTGCTTGTGGGGTGTCATGTCATCCAGAAAGGGTGAATGCCAGTGCGAGAGACATTCCCCATAAAGACAGTCATGAACAGTGCTTGTTTTGTCTCAGTGCTTCCCACAACCGTACATCCTGTTCCATTTGTCAGGCTTTCATTCTAAAGACTCCGTAGTTGGCTTTCCTCTTTTACCTTGTATTTTAGAGAATCAACGTCTTAAGCTTTTAGTGAAAGACACTATGGAGAACTTCCTGCTCTGAGGGTCAGATGTTCATGAAGAAGGCCAAGAAGTCTTGGTCTGATTCGTCTGCTGTACTTGCGCTGCCGGATGTTTCTCCTGAGGCTAATGAAAGCCCACAGGATTGCATGGCTCCTTCTTTGGATTCCTCTGCTGTGACTGTGATGCCCCAACACTGACCCAGTAATCAAGGAGCCTCAATCCTCACCACTGGCAACAGTGGGGAACATACACACTGAGAGTATGACAAGTGCACACACAGTAAAGTCCAATTTCCCTTAAGAGCACACAGAGATCACAGTCAGTGTGGGGCTGGTTTCTCCCTCTTTCTCCAGATCCCCAATAAGACTCCCCACTGTCGCAGCTATAGGGTTGAGATCTCAGCTGAATGGCCAAGCTAAGACCACCAGCACCCTCTCTGTCCAACCAGTACTTTGTGTCCCTGCCCAAGTAGCTGACACACACACTCTTTCAGGTTTGATTTATATACAAACACACACACAAACACACACACCTGGGAAAGGTTGGCACAGGTTTACTAAGTATACCCCTTTTGCCCAGACTATAAGGTAGCATTCACTGCCAGCCCAAGTAGCTGACACACACACTCTTTGAGGTTTGATTTATATACAAACACACACACACCTGGGAAAGGCTGGCACAGGTTTACTAGGTATGCCCCTTTTGCCCAGACTATAAGGTAGTATTTACTGCCATAAGCCAACTCTTTATCAGCTACTTTAAGTCCCTTAACAAAGGGTGCCTAATCCTACTGTGTAATGTTACTATTAATCCAAATGGTAGTCTGACCAAGAGCAAGGCTATTTAGGAGTGGCCTGTACAGTGGCACCATATAGATATGCAAGTACCTAAGAGCTTAAATATTTCTAAAAAGAACAGCCATAATTAAAAGGTTTAAATGTATTTAATAAAAAATAATAAAAGAACAAGACAATACTTAAGCAATAACTCACGGCTGGGTGTGGGTAATGCTAGATTTACCCACGGTTGGTGTGGTTTGGTCACAAAGGTGAAGCCTGAGTGACCAAACAAAGCCAACCATAGGTAAATCCAGCATTGCCCACACCCAGCCATGGGTTATTGATATTATACAATGACATTATTTAAGAAAAAATACTTACTTTTCTTTTCATTGTATAATGCCTCTGTGCTGCCCTTCCACAGTTTTTCGGTATCGTGGGGCATTTCTGAAGTACTGCACATGCATAAGGGACTTGTGTTCCCACGTTTACACAGTACATCAGTGCTGCGCAGAGGCAGCAATGGAGAAAGGAAGTTCTCCATTGCTTTTTTTTAAGATATCTCGCTATGTTATATGAGTTCTGCAACTCATATAACATAGCGAGATATCTTAAAAAAAATCAATGGAGATTTTCCTTTTTCCATTGAAAGGAAGATCTCCATTGCTTTTTTTAAAGGTAACTCACTATGTTATATGAGTTCTTCAACTGGTATAACTTAGCGAGATATCTTAAAGAAAGCAATGGAGATCTTCCTTTCTCCATTGCTACCTCTGCAGAGCAAAAAAAAGTAAAAAAAAAAATGAGGAGATATACTAACGGAAAAAGTCTGGGAGACCGGACCTTTTTCCGTTAGTATATTCTTGGATTTACAATGGGCACGCTGGTTGGGCTGGAAAATCAGCGTGCTCGTTTTTGAATATTAATAGCCAGCCATTGTATAATCAGTAAGTAATCAGTTGCATCAGAGTTCAAAATCACAGGAAATATTTAAAACAACATTGCAGGACAGTCTCAAATTAATAAATAAAACATCTAAGCTATACTTTACTATATTCCTATTTAAATCTAAAAGAGATACTATGCCCTAAAAACTTACTTACAGCAAGGCAAGTACAGGTGAGTGGATGCTCTTGATAGATCAAAGGCAAAATACAAAATTCCCAGTCTCCCTCTGAGAGAGTTCTTAAATTAACATCAAATATTATGGCTGTGTTAGCTTGGATGACATCACTTTTTGTCACCTGACTTTAATTCCCAAGCTAAACCCCCGTTGTCAGGACTAACAGAATTTAGCATCCCCCTGTGACAAATACAGATCCTGGAAGTCATAAAAAAAATAAAACACTTCTACATCTCAAACCTAGTAATTACTTCTCTTTCAAGACAATACAAAAAAACTTCTAGCTCTAGACATCATGTCTGCTATTGAACTGAAACTGAGAGATAACATCTTTTGTTTATGGCCCAACAATTATTAAAATAAATAAATAAATAATTTCAACTATTTTCTCTGAATCTTTTTCAAGTTAACATCCTGTGTTGCATTTTCCATTAAACATATACATCTAAATAGTCACAACAGTGCAGGTACATTTCTGTTCTATTCTAGTAGGGCATTCTGTGGTTATATTTTAGCTCAGTACTTTACACACATTTCTGTATAAATCATATCAATATTCACAAATGAATTAGAATTATTTACAAAATTCTTGATAGCTGGTCTGGCAGTGTGACAGTTACCCCTTCAGAGGATGGCATGGATCTGACCTCATGCACATCCCTGTAGGCTTTGTAGATGCCCACTTTGGACATGCAGAGGGAACCTCAGCTGATTACCGAAGGGCCTAGGGGTGTTCCTTAGATTCCGATTAGAGAGGAAGTTCTGACTACAATTGTGGAATGTCTGTCATCTGAACCTTTTATGTTTTTCAGGGCAGATGTCCCTTTGAAAAAGAAACAAAAAACAAAGCATGTTTCTCCTGCTCCTAAAGACCCTCAGAGTGAATAGCAGAATTTTACTTGGGGTTTGTTTAATGCCCTTTTGGCTTTCAAACATCCTCAAGGAGTTAAATTAAAACAAAAAAACTGAAGCAAAAAATAGATAAGGATTTTAGACATAGGTTTGCTTTTTTCATATAGACATTATACCTAAGGAGTTTAGGGATGGACCCTGGATGGGCTTAATTGAGTTAAGAGAGATGATTTGGCAAATAAAGTTAAATGTCTTTGTCTAGCCCCCCCCCCCCAGTTTTAAATGATCACATTTGAATTGCTAGTATTTTACATATAAAATATTATAAGGTTTAATGAAAACATGGAGTAATTTTAAGTGATTACAAAATGTAATGGTTTTAATTAATCAAATGATTTTAAACTTTGCTATCGGGCACTGGTTTTGTCATGTGATCTTTAGGTAGGGGTATTTTAATGGTGTAACAAATGTGTGTATTTAAGGATTCTGAGGAAGTCTATGATATAAGAAGATGAACGTGCTCAATCCTGTTTTTATTTATTTATTTATTTATTTATGGATACTAAAACTGTTCTGTGTGGTGTGGCCGTGTCCTTTTTATATATTTTTTATTTATGGATACTAAAACTGTTCTGTGTGGTGTGGCCGTGTCCTTATCTATTTTTTTGCTTTAGTTTTTTTGTTTTCATTTGGTTCTTAGCTTTTTTTTTTACATTTCTCTAAAAGGAGTTTCTGTTCCTGCTCCACCTTGGTCCTCAACTCCTTTGAAAAGGCCTAGGGAACAGAATTCCTCTGAGGAAGAGGTGGATTCAGATGAGGAATCCCTTGCTTATTCATCCCAGTTTCCTTCCCCTTTAGACTATGGTTCTGAGGAACAGGAGTCTACTAGTCCGGACACTCCTTTTGAGGAGATTTCCTTTGGGGACACAGTTTCCAGGATGATGGAATTTTTTTAAATGGGATTATGCTCAGGTTACTAAGGTGCAGAAGAGGTATTGCAAGCTTCTGCAAATGGACTCTCCTAAACCTTCTTCTGTCCCTCCTGTTTTTCTGCCTTGTTGGATGTCTTTTCTACTGAATCTCAGGCTCCAGACTCCAGCCCCCTGACCACCAAAAAAACTGATAGGTTTTACAGGGTGCCGGAGGATTGCAAATTCCTTTATAGATGTCCTTCGGCTGACCCCTCTGTGCTGTCTGTGGCATCTGACAAGCCATCTCAGTTACTACCTTCTACAAAGCTTCTTCCTTCTGATAAAGAGAATAGGAGTATGGAAAGGCTAGATAAGAATGTTTATACTTCTGTTACCTTGGCTTTTAGGGCTGTTAATTACCAGACCCATATGTCAAGATTTATTTTAGCTCTTCTTTCTCAGAAATGTCAAGTTATTCTGACCTTCCTGATTCTGATGGGAAGACTTCTGCTCTCTCCTTGCAGGGGACTGCTCACCATTCTGTTAAATGCAGCTATGATGCAGCAGGTACTTCTTCCAGAGCTGCTGCTTTTGGTTATGTTATGAGGAGATATTCCTGGCTTCACCTTTAACCTTTGCCTGATAATATTAAGGCTAAGTTAATTGGTGCTCCTCTTTGATAACAAACATTTGGTTCTGCTGATGATCATTTGTTTAAGTCTCTTCAGGCTAAGAGTAAGGCTTTGCAGGAACTTAAACATGTTTTTGTTTCTCTTGTGCCTAATTTTCAAAGAAATGACCCTAATAAGCTTGCCTTTGTTAATAGGCAGTCTTGCACTCCTCCCAAGGGTAAGAGCAGGGGTAAAAGGGCTCTTCCTGATAAAGCTACCAAGACTCCTGTGACCCAGAAATCTCCTTTTCATGACAAACCAGATGTTGTCTGACTATCCTGTTCTTCTCAGCTGTATTTTTCTTTCTCTTCATCTTTCCCTGTCTCTTACAGTTTGGTTAAAAATTGCTCAGGATTCCTGGGATCTTTCCATTATATACCTAGGGTATTACAGGGTCTGGAAATCTCTTCACCCTTTCAGGAGCATTCCCCAGCCCCCTCAGAAGCAGATGGCTTTCTTTCCAGGGGTGCTTCAGGATCTTTTGACTTAGGGAACTATTCAGGAAGTTCCAGTTTCTCAAAAGGGGAAGGGGTTTTACTCCAGACTCTTTTTGGTTCCCAGGAAAGAGGGCACTTGGAAACCCATTCTAGACCTTTTTCATTTGAACACCTTTCTGAAGGTCCCTTCCTTTTGGATGTTGTCCTTTCAGAATTTGTTCCCTCTGCAACTTTTTAGGCTTTTCTAGTGACTCTGGACCTGAAGAATTCTCTATTCATTTCCTTTTCAGGAAGTTTTTAAGTTTCTTCCTGGCATTTTCAGTACTCTGCTTTACCCTTTGACCTATCTATTGCCAAAAGGGTATTCATCAAATGCCTCGGTCCTCTTATTGCTTTTGGCATGCTAAGGGGATATAAGTCTTTCCCTACTTAGATGATCTCCTTCGTCAGGCATTCTCTCCAGAGATTTAACTGCAGCATCTTTACTTTGCCATTTCCTTTTGCAAAGCCTGGGGTTTACTATAAATTTTCAAAAGTCCTTTCTGACTCCTTCACAGGATCATATATTTCTCAGGTGCAGGATCCAGACTATTCCAATACTGGCATCCCTGCCTCCTCCCAAAGCTTTGACTATCATTTCTTTCTTTCAGTCCATTCTTCCTCTGGCCTTAATCACAGAAAGGGAGTTTCTGAGAGCTCTAGGTTTTATGGCATCCACCATTCCTATGCTCCCTTTTGCCAAACTCCACATGAGAAAACTTCACTAGTTTCTAAAGTCAGTTTCGCTTCAGCATTCTCATCCCCTGGACTTGTTAGTTCCTCTTCTTCATACCTCAAGCTGGAATTTCAGTGGTGGGTTCAGTAACTGACTCTCAATTCAGGGCTCCCTTTTCAATCCTCTCTTTTCTCTTGGGAGCTGGTCACAGATGCTTCAAAAGTGTGATGGGGAGCATCCTTTGGCTTGCTAAAGGTGCATGGTCCTTGGTCACCTCAACAAAGGTAAGACAACCTCAATGTAAAGGAGATGGGAGCTCTCCTGCTGGCTCTTTAAGCTTTTCATCCTCTCTTCTCCTCAAGGCCTTTCAAGGTGTTTATGGACAATACTATAGAGATGTGGTATGTCAACAAGAAATGGGAGATGAGATCTTACCTACTTTGCTAGTTTACTCTTCTAGTGTGGGAACTAACTATTCAGTACCATGTGACTCTTCAGGCAGCTCATGCTCCCTCAAGTCAGAACATGTAGCAGACTCTCTGAGCAGGTCCATAACACAATCCCATGAGTGGATGCTTCACAGGGATGTGTTTCTGGACATTGTCTACCAGTGGGATACTCTTCAAGTAGATCTATTTGCCTCCCCTCTGAACAGAAAACTTCCTCTATTCTATGCCAGAGTCCCAGGTCCTCTGGTCTGGAAGGTAGATGCTCTTTTACTTGGAAGTGGATGTTTCTTTATGTGTTTCATTCGGTTCCCCTCATTCCAAAAGTCCTGTTCAAAATACAGCAGTATGCTCACAAAATCTTGCTGATCACTCCCTTTTGGCCCAGACAGCAGCACTGGTTCCCTCTTCTGCATTAAGCCAAGGGCAATCACAGGTTACCTGACAAAGTGGATCTACTCACACAAGACAAGGGATCTCTCATTCATCCTCACCTGTCCACTCTTCAGCTGACACTGTTGGTGATAGGATTCTGATTTCATACAGACACCTTTTTTCTGAGGATGTGCTTATGGTCTTGCAGGAGGCCAGGAACCCACAATTAGGAAATCCTATTTATACAAATGGAAGAAGTTTTCTGTTTAGTGTCTTTCTTGTAGCCTGTATTCACTTTCTGTGGCTGTTTCTTTGGTTCTATCTTATCTGTGTGAACTGCTCAATGCTTGTCTACCTTTATCACCTCCTTTCGCTTCTAGATTTGAGGATTATCAGCTTCTTAAAGGTGTCCTTCATATTAGACCTCCCAGGAAACTTTCCCCTCCTCCCTGGGATCTTAATTTTATTTTAGAAAAATTGACCCAGGCTCCTTTTGAGAGCTCTAGGTTTTATGGCCTCCTTACAGCATTGTTCTTGGAAGACTGTACTTTTGTTAGCCCTTACTTCTGCCAGACAGGTGTCTGAGCTTCAGGTTCTTATGACTTGTTATCCTTTTTTAGTTTTCCATAAGGACAGGGTGTCCCTTCATACTAATACTACTTTTATGCCCAAAGTGGTGCATGAGTTGTCTGTTAATCAGTGTATTCATTTGTCCACCTTTTTCCTTTCTCCACAATCTGCTAGTGAGCAGGTGCTGCACACCTTGGAAGTGCATAGACAACTCAAATTTTATTTGGATAAGGCTAAAATTTTTCATAAATTTGATCATCTCTGTTTCCTTTCATCTTAGATCTTTAGGTGTGGCTGCTTCCTAGAAAACTATTTCTTCTTGGATCTCTAAAGCTATTTATTTTTGTTATACCTTTCATGGTAAGAGCCTTTCTTCTGTTAAGGCCCATTCCACTTGGGATGTAGCTTCTTCTGGTGCTTTTTTCAAGGGTTTGGATACTAATTGTATTATTGAGGCAGCTACCCGGTCTTCTGTACATTTACCAAACACTTTAAGTTGGATGTGATTTCCAGAGCTAGAGCTGGCTTTGTTAGGGCCATTCTTCACTGGTTCCTAGAGAGCTCTGTTGGTACATCCTCCTCCCTCTCTTCTTCCTGAGCTTTGTCTCTCTCCCTAATGTAATGAATACTGTGACAGTGATATGGAAAGACATAGTATAGTTGTGTTAGATCTTACCATAATGGTAGATGTCTTTCTCTTCACTGTTGCAGTATTCACCCCCCCAGTCCTTTCTCTTTTGGATGTACTGGGTACCTTTTTTTTCCTTGGACTCGTGTTCTTACTGCGGCCCCCGGTTCTGAGGATGGTACATCCAGACATCACCTTTATGCCCTAAGCTATACACTGGGAGAATATGTGTGAAATACAGCATACCTTAAAGAAACATAAAGGCTTTGGTATATTGGCTGGACATTGGGCAGCCCTTGGCAGGGGGATCCCTATTGTAAAGAATACTACATACTACGACAGTGAAGAAAAGGACATCTACCGTTATGGTAAGATCTTATACAACTGTACTTTCCTCCCCTTTGGCTAGTGTTTCCCCCAGTCCATGTTATGTTTAGGCATCATTAAAGCACCTGAAATTCTCCCTGGTGTCTAGTGTTTCCCTCCCATCCTTGTTATGTTTAAGTGCTATTAAAGCATGAGAAATTCTCACTGGTGGCTAATGTTCCCCAAACCTATGTGTTTAGAGTTATCGTTGGTAGCTAGTGGTACCCCCTTATTCAATGTTGCAGACTTTGCTCACTAGTCTAGGTGTGTGGAAGTAAGACAGCCACCCCAAAGACATGCACACATACACAATCATTACACATACATACACACGCACACACACACACACACACACACACACACACACACACACACGTATGTGTATGTATTATATCATATTTTATATATTGCACATGCAGATACCCCTAATCTAATCTACTTCCTGCCTAACATCCCTACTGTGACCTACCAGCAGAGAGAAACATACACACACTTACACACATCCGTAATAATACCTGACCACTAATGTCCCTAGTATTTAACCTCTAATGCGATGAATGAAGACAGCATTTTGGCAGTGTTCATTACCATGAGCTGCCAGAAGCAGCCATGTTAATTTATCCAGCTGAGTGATTCTGTTAATCGCTTGGCTTCATAAACGCCTTCCTGCAGGCATTTCCAAGGAAGAACACATGGCTGATTAGCATATGCCTGTCCCATGCAATGCTTTGTTAGTACTAGCCATGGCCACAGATGCAGCCTAATGGTTACATCAACACCCCAGTGTAAACATTCTGAATTTGGCCCCACTTGTACATGACTAATCAAGATTTACTTATTTGTCTTTTGGTATCTGGCTACCTTATTTTCCTACACACACACACACACACACACACACACACACACACACACACACACACACACACACACACACACACACACTCATTAAGCTTCATTCTTGAACCAGCAGATATCCACACACAAACACATCCATACACTAACACCCACACCTACCTACCCCAAAACACTTCTTTGTTGAACTGACCTGCATTGAATCTACTACAGTAGGAGTGAAGTGCCATTTTTTAATGGTATTCACTTTTTCATCCAGCAACGAAAATTTCCATGGTTGCTTGGCAATATCATTTGGGAAATGCTGACATTTCCAGTAGAATACAAATATCTCCAAGTATTGCTGCATTAGCCTGCAGCTCTACCAGCAGGATTTCTGTTCTCGCTGAGGCACCACTATTGAAAAATCTCTGTGATAGAGTTGTCTAAGAAATAAAAATGCTTATTGAGAAGGAGAAAGTGGACCTTTTAAGGCTTGCTCCTTCACGGTAAACCTTTGTGAATACCAGCCAGTGTTTCTCTGAGTCTGTGGTCCCGATTTTTATGAAGAATTTTTGTGGCACCTTTTTAATTTAATAATAATTTGTGTTAATACATTTTCTAATTACCCTTGCAAAACTACATGCTTAGGTTAAACATTCAAAATGCTTTAAATGACTTCTACTTGGATTGATTTGTTTTAACATGTTGATTGTCTTTTTATGTTGGCTGTTTCACATCAGTTCTTCTTCTAAGATTTTAATAACTTATTGACAAAAGTACTTAACCTATCTTGAGTGACTTTGTGGCATTTTTAAACTAGTTTGAGGAGCTACGAATTCGGATCCAAAAAGAATTCCAATCGCTAAACAGATTTATTGGTAGCTTTCTAATTACAGGTATATTTGTAATTGAAATAGACAGCATACATGTGTCAGCTGCAGACAGGAGTAATTTTACAAAATACATGCACAATGTATAGTCTTACATAGTAACTAGTGACAGTCATTGCTGCACAGGCTCCTCAAATTGTCAGTGTTAGTTGACCTCCTTGTCCAAAATATTGTAACTACCTCTATACAAGGAACCAGGATGAGTGACAGCAGGAGATGTGGCTTCTATTTTGGAAAATGGTTAGTGCAGCAGATATATCCTGTAATTTCTGAGTGCAGTGACTGTTCAGTGCCTTACAAAAGTGTCATTCATGGAATATTTATAAACTAACATCTAGCACTCACTAAAACACTTTCTCACTCAATCCTGGATCAGTACTTGCATCACACCAGGCTGAAATATCATCCTTTCTCTTCTTCTGGTCATTCTCTCCTCTTTCTCTTCCTATGTTACTCTCTCTCTTTCTTCTCCTCTCATCTTCATCTCACCCTTTCCATCTTCTACACTGTCCACCATCACCTCCATCTATTTTTAATAATGATTCATCTGCAAAGCCTAATCTTTTTACTGTAAACAAGTGAGCTCTCAAACTGTAAAAGCTGTAGAAACACAATAATGCTAGCTAACAAGCTAGTTACAGAACAGTGTAAATGTTTATCAGTGCAAATAGTGTACTGTTTCTTCTACCAGCTCATTTGTATTATGTAAATATTGCATCGTTGTCTGTTATGTCATCACACTTTTGTTGTAAATTGTGTATTACTGTCCATGTATTAAATGTCCTGTTTTAAGAGCTTTTCTCTCTAGGTATCTGCTACAAATGAGTTCTATGGCCAGTGGGACTTTACTAGTAAACAAGTGTCAAATAATAAATATTTGTTGACACTTAGAAAAAAATGCTGGGAATATCACTGGACTAGAAAGTTGGCACTTGTATTGGAAATGGTAAGGAAAACAGATAAGTACTGACCTAGATGCACACATTCTTCAACAAAGCTAGTCAAGGATTTTTCACTTTGTGCCAGAATTCAATAATGAAGATTTATCATTCATCACTTGTTTCTCTTTTTAGTCTTCCCTTTTATCAGCTCTTTCCATTTTCACTGACTTTTCTTTTTTTGAAGGGTTTTGAGTGTATGCTTTAGTTTTCATTCTTTAATGACTTCAAACTAAAACAATGTGTGAGTAGGTCACTGAAAAACCTATCAGTAAAAACCAAAATAAAAACTCTTGCAAAGCTAAAACATTCACTGAATGACCTCCCAAACCTCTTGTATCAGAGGTACATGAGATATATGCAAATGATCCTTATGAACATCAGATGTTTCAGCTAACTGGTGATTCTGAATCGCCAGTTAGCTGAAACGTCTGATGTTCATAAGGATCATTTGCATATATCCCATGTACCAATGATACAAGAGGTTTGGGAGGTCACTCAGTGAAAGTTCTAGCTTTGCTAGAGTTTTCATTTTGTTTTCTTTAATGTCTTTAAACATATTTCAGTAACTTTGCATAATCTCTTGCTGTGCTAATATTTGGTGTTATCTGCTACAGTTCTAGGGGGACCATATACATTAAAAAAGTTTCCCAAACCCCCCAACTTCAATTACCTGGGTCCACCCAGCTACTCTGATAGAGTAGTGGAAGGCAGTAAGTGTAAACCTTTAGAAAAAAAAGCAGTTTTTAAGAACAAGCCAATACCAAGTTGCATTACACTATTAGGAAAAAAAGTTTTATACTGCGCAGGATAGTGTGTGTGTGTGTGTGTGTGTGTGTGTGTGTGTGTGTGTGTGTGTGTGTGTGTGTTCCTTGAGAGTTGGACTGCATGTTCATTCACAGCTGGCTTGCATCTGACTGGATTGGACCACATAAGCACTAAAGTTTTATACTTCAGAAAATGCATATTACCATCTCTTATCTCCTCATATTTATGTCCTGTCCTTTTTAGCTTTTTATCTATTTTCTAATCATGCATTTTTATTTTTTAATCTATTTGTTAACCAAGTATTTTTCAGGAACACTAGTTGCTTGACTTGCTCAGAATCACACAGTAAACAAATGAAGGTAGTAGGAATCAAACCTTTTACCCGTGACTATAAAACAGCTCATTAAAAGCTTAGAGCCTTAATCATCTGCACTAACCACCAGAGCTTCATCAATTTAATTTTCTGATAAGTCACCAAGGATTAAAATCATTGAAGTTTATACAGTCTGTAATGCCAGTCATTAGCGCGTCATATCTTTCAGATAATGCATGCTGATGCAAACTCTGTTCTGCTAACTTTTCAAGTACATTATTGTAGTGTGCATCTTATCTGTCTCTGGTTTTGCCTCATTTATTCACTGTCTCTTAACTTCTTTTTTGGTAAATCACTGAGGATTAATCGCTCAATAGTGCCAGTCATTAGAGTTTCACAGCTCTTACTGTTCAGAAAATGCATTGCACTGTTAACTTTTTAAGTGAATTACAGTTCTCTAGCACTTAAGGCTCTCAGATGTTAACAAATGTCTTCCTGTAGTCAAAAGTAAATGGCATGAATCCCTCCACTTCCATTTGTCTTCTGTGTGACTGAGCAAATTACTTAACCAGCCAGGATTGCCTCTGAAAAGGGATACTCTGTCCAGTGGGTTTACCTGATGAACAAATAGAAAAAATAAAGTAATTAAAATTGTCTCTCTGGGGCCTTTGCGGCCCCATTATTTTTTACTTTGTCTAGAAGTCTTGAGCCAAGAAGTAGACAGGTACATGGTCTGTTCCTTGTAAAATGTGTGGCTTTCTGGCAAATTATTGCAGATTAGTCAGTAAATGACAGGTTTACCAATTTTAGACTTTGTATCCTGCAGAAAATGCATACTAATGCAATGCATGTTCATGCAAATTTTGGAACATATAAGAAAAAATATTCAAAATCTGTCCCTGATTTTGTCTTTGTTTCTGATTCTTGAGCTAAGAGGTTGTGATGGCAGAAGGGTTTTGCAATGGGTTACACTTTATGATTCTGACATCTGATAGCTGAGATACATTTCTAGACCATTACTTATGAACTTATCCATCCACTTACTCTCATGTTGATATCTGAGGTATACAGTCATGCAAGAGGTTGTAATTAGTGTGCATCAATGTGGCTACAGATGGTATAGTTCTCGACTGTTTTTTTCTCTTTATATATGTGTATAAAATCAGTGGCTTTCTGGTAAAGTGTTGTGGAATGCAGTCCATAAATTATAAGAAATGTGAGTTTAAGATTACATACCCTTCAGAAAATGTTTTGTAACACAAGATCTGCTACACTAGCAACTTTCCAGTTCTATAAGACCAACATTTAAAATAACATTCCTTGGTATGAATGTTAACTCTGATTCTTAAGCTAATAGGTTAGGAGGGCATGGGGGTGCAATGGGTTGCACTGTATGGTTCCTGAAGCATGAGCTGAAATAAACTTCTAGATCATTATTCATGTATTGGTTCAATCACTTGATCATAAGCAAACATCTGATGTTTATGTAGTCAACAAAGGGGCAGTAATTTATTGTGTTTGTGTGTAAGAGAGCGAGAGAGAGATTACTGGTTTCTACATCCATGAGCAGTTATGATGTAAAGTAAGAAATTGACTATAATAAATATGAGCATTATTTTATAACCCATGTTCTTTGTGTATCATCCTTGGTTTTGTTTTGTTTTTTAACTGACAATATGTTTATTATTTAACTGTCAATAAACTGTACAGTATGAAGTCTACAAGTTTAATGTTAAGATTTTAAGTGTGAATACATTTTTAATTTAGCTCTTTCGATTCCAGGTATGTTGATGTGAAATGCGTTATGTTTGGGCTACAATAGTCTATCTGGCATTTAGTACAGTTAAATAAGGGTGTATGACCTTTTAATGAACTGCTATTCCTCTTGTGCAGTGTTTAATTTACTCAGCCTTCATTTATCCTCTGACCAAGTCACTTCAGCAGAATTGCTCCTGAAAGGAATCATTTGCATCCAGTGGGCTGTTCCAGACTATTAACAATTGTGTTATACAGTTTTTTGTTGAATTATTGCACCCTCCTCATAGCCACAAATTAATGCTTCACCACATGCTATATGACAAAGAATCCTAGTACATCTCTTGTAGTTTAACAGGTTGTCAGATGCATGTTAATGAAATGTGAGATTCAAGGGAAGAGAAGTTTTTATGTCTATCTTCAGTGTGAGTGCTTTGTGTAGCTAATGACTGTCAGGGCTTTTGCTGTCGAATTTAATAGATCTGTGACCATTGTAAAAATAAAGAATACAATAAGTATGCACACTGACCATTTCTGAACAGTGCTTTATGGCAATTTGGAAAAAGAGATGAGTAATGGAATACTGGTATGAATAGTATGGCTTTGGGGCTGAGGTCCTACCCTGCCTAGAACTTAATTTGACCATGATCCAGCTCTGTTCTTCAGGTCAACAAACAAGATGTCTATATCTTCTGTACATATTTGATTTATCAATTCCCAAAAAGCATTTAATGTGTGTGTGTGTGTGTGTGTGTGTGTGTGTGTGTGTGTGTGTGTGTGTGTGTGTGTGTGTGTGTGTGTGTGTGTGTGTGTTAGGGAGGGGGACATCGACCAAAGTTAGCCAGTCCAATGATGCTATCCTTGTCTTCCACACAGCAAAATAAAGACATCTTAACGATACCAGTTAACAGAACCCAATTCATTCAGTATTTTAAGACCAGATATCGTCATCTCCCATAGTCTTGTCACTATGGATCAGTTCGATCAGTGCAGTTATATCAAATAAAGAAATTAACCAAATCCCACTTCCGGCCCTGCCCTCTTCAGATGAGGACATGCCCATAGGATTCAGGAGTTCTCCTGTATTCTTTTCATCTTTCTTTACAAGGCCCACAATTCTTGAACAGCCTGGGCAATATCCTGTTTCCTCCTGAGTTACCTGATTGTACCTAATCTAACCATAAGGCCTACAATATTAAAATGTTTATGAATATAAAACAGAGCTTGTAGTTATCTGAAAGAAAGTCAACAAAAGTGCGGTATGAAATAATACTTGGACAATATTTGAAAATACTGGTAATAACATTATTTTTAGTTTTTACGGCATAGACAGTAGAAAGTATATGGTCTTGATCTTAATATAAGATACACTTACTGTGCATCTTTTACATGAAAGTACGAAAGGAATTTAAATTGCATAGCTCATATGTTAACCATTAGCAAAATCTGTCTAGATTATTAGGTAACACTGCTAATAAGTTTCATACTTTAGGCCTGGTTTTGACTTCATCTACCCCTCACTTTGCATACTATGTGATTCTGAGCAAGTCACTTAATCTGGGAGTGGTCCTGTTTTGCACCTGTAAAGCTAGGCACTTGTGCAAACTGAACTCACTTTGTTAACAAACGTAACCAAACCACACCAGCTAAAACATGTAGTGTATTTGCCAAAAAATAATACAGTGAAATGCCGTCACCATTTTAGAAAGTAAAATGAAATTAGTACAAGTTGTACAATAGGGCTAATCACAGTGAAACTTAGAGCACTGAGGTTAACATTTTGAGCTGGATGCATCATATGTAAGGTCAAATATCTACTATAACAAATATGTTTATAATATGTACTGAGATGTAAAATGAGCCTGAAACACATATAAGGCATTTGCTCGCGATACAAGATGTATTGGGGTTACCAATGTATATGGTGTCAACCACACCTAGTGAATTACTAGTACTGTTACAGTTTGTCTTATGTCCGTATGTCTGAAACATTATCAGATGAACTGTAACCATATGGTTGCAGAGGTTGTGTTTCAAATAATGTGACTTAATATGTAAATAATTCCAGAAAATACAGATGAGCTGGTTTGTGCACATAATGGGTACATTGATATAGCAGTATCCTAAAATTTAATCAATAATCCCTAATATTTAAATGTGAAACATGATGGCAGTAATCAGTAATCCCAAGTACCTGACTATAAAAGATAATGAAAAATATACACAGCTTGTAGTCAGGCTGAAAAAAACAGGACTAAAGTATGTTGTTTCACTGCCATATAGAAAACATTATTTACTAAGGATAAAAACTGTGTGTGATACAGGAGGTTATAATAAGAATATTGTGCCAAAGATAGCTAGATGATATCAGAATATGGTCAGTTTAAATTCTGTTGTTTCATCTATTATAAGTAAACTGATTTCTTTGTGACTGTCCTGGAGTTAATGCAACAGTATCATTATAAAAGTAACACTAAAAATGGCATTGAGGGTAACAATTACATATCCTGCTCACTTTAAATGTTAGGCTTTACCAAAAGAAAAGTTAGAATTCATGCCACAAGGAAAGTATTTCCCTGGGATTCTGAAATACTTACCACTAGGATGAAGCATTAACACTGCTGTTTTCCTGTTGGCAGTGAGCCTTTGTGATTCTTAGACTGCCCTGCCACTGAGATTTCCAGGTTTATATCATAACATCGAAGTTGCAAGACATCAAATGTTATAATATCAAACCCAAAACCTCAAAGAGTGAGAATAGTGAAGCCGTGGAACATCAAATTCTTTCCCAGGGAAAGAATTTGGTGGACCGTTTCTGCACCTTCACTATTTCCTCCACTGTGGTGTGATCTCAGAGTTGGTATATTTAAGTAGGGGGGTGTGGGGGGCAAAGCCCCCCACATTAGCAATAGTTTTTAGTGATTTTGTGGTTTGTGTTGTGTGCTGGAACCATAGAAAGAACCAGAGAAAAAAAATTGCTGTTCTCAGCTTTCGCTGTTTTCAGCATTCAAGGTTACCAGATCAATGTTATGGCGTCCAGTGATATTACGTTTCAATTATGTGACATAAACCTGAGATTTCCCACTGGTGGAGGCCTCAGTGCAGAGGGTGGTCCCACTGGTCAAGCTAATACAGCAATCTTGGGGAGCAATTAATGTTAACTAGCCATATTCTAATCCCCCAGAAATAGCTGTAACTCCCATTATCCACTTTTGGAGGAAAATATGAATGCTGCCAAAATATGTCTGTCGTCTATTAACTCCTGTGGAAGCAGTCATGGTACGGGTAAAGTGCAAGTAAGTTCAGCAAAGATGTGTGGAGTTGGAGGTGTGGCAAAAAGGCTGTCACCCATTAACCCCTAAGGAAGCAGCAAAGGTTGCAAGTAAGGTGCAGGTATGTTTAGTGAAGACATTGGGGTTGGGTGTGTTAGTGTGTGTGTGTGGATGTCCATGCACATGTCTGTAAGGGCATGAATGTCTGTGTGTATGTGTGACTGTGTTTGACTGGGTGCATACACTAGAGAATTTAGGTAGGGAATTAAGGGTCTAGATGTTTGTGTTTGTCTGCATTGGAGCATGTTTGTGGGTGAATGGATGACATTTTCCTTGACAGTGATCAGCAGCAGGGTGGGGATGTTTGTTAATGGATGGGTATGTATAAGTGTATGTAGGACTGTGTGTATTTATTATCTGTGTCTGTCTGTGCCCATAAGCGTCTGAATGTGTGACAGTGAGTGTAAGAGGGTACCTTTGCTAATACAATGCATGAGACACCAGGGAAAACATTACCTCAGTTAAACCTCACAGTGTTAGTGTTAAACAAGGGTAGTTCTGAGATCTGCTGATATCTTAACATGGCAAACACTGTTATTAATTCCTCTGACCTCTGCAAGAAGAGTATCTGAGTTGTAAGTTTTTATGGTGGCCAACATTATCTCATTTTCCACAAAGATAGAATTTCCTTAAGAGCTAATCCTTCATTTATGCCTAAAGTTGTTTCAGAATTTACTTGGGACCAAGCTGTCTATCTTCCTGTCTTCTTTCCAGAACTTAAAAATAAGGGGGAAAGGATACCCCATATCTTGTATGTCCACAGACAACTCAAGCACTATCCTGACAGAACAAAATTTTTCAGGAATTCTACTCATTTTTCATTTCTCGTGAAGGTAATATAGAAGGACAACCTTTGCCAAAACTGACCATTTCCTAGTGTCTGTATCATAGTATATTACCTTTTGTTATACCAAAGACAACAAGATAACTCTAGGCAAAGTCAATGCTCACCCTACTAGGGCCTTGGCTTCATGTGTGGCATTTTGGAAAGGGTTCGATTCTAAAAGTATTCTAAAAGCAGCTATTTGTCCTCTGTGCACATTTTACAAAGCAGTATAAAGTGGATTTCTTCTCCAGGTTTAAGACAGGCTTTGATAGGACCATTCTCCAGTGGATGTTGGACCCTCATCCTTCCTCCTCCAAGTCAGACTAAGCTATAGTTATCTAACCATATAGCTTCGGCTACTGCAGCAGTGGTCCATATGATGGACATAGTACAACTGTGTAAATAAACTTACCAAAGCAGTAGATGTTTGAAAGATCACTGCTGCAGTAGCCTCTCCCTCCCTCCATTCCCCTTATTTTTGTATGTTTTTATTGCCAGAGTGAGGACTTTTATTCTTGTTTTCCTAGTATTGTCCTTATCAGGGCTGTAGCCTCCATCTCTCTGTTGGCATGAAAGCTCGGAAGGGCTTGGCGTCCAAACCTGACTTCAGTCAATTCAGCCTGAGTTGACTAATGGTTTGGGCACATGAAGGCTAGAGCAGCAGTTACCAATTGAACATGTACTGTTATGTTAAGTTTACTTACAAAACTGTACTTTTCTACCCAACAGAGTGGAGACTCTTACTCTGCGGAAAGTTCTTTTTCAGATTCCCCACCTGAAGAGTTATCCTTTTCTGATACTGCTGCCAGAATGAAGGAGTTACTTGAGTGGGGAAAAAAAACAGAATCTAAGCAAAGATGATTTGTTATAGGTGGGGATTCCTTTATCTGCACCAGCACCTCCTGTACACGAGCATTAGAGGAAGCTTTCTTTGCACTCAGCATTTTGCCTGACAATTGGCTACCTGTACCCAAGAAGTCTAATAATTTGTATGTTTCCTCTTGTCTACAAATTTCTTTTTTCAAACCCTATTCTTTCTAACAAAGATAGAGAAGTCATAGTTTACACTCCTTCTACCTAAGCCTTCAGAACAGTGAATTGTTAGGCTTGCATGTCCAACCAAGTTCCATCTGGCTTCCCTTGACAATTTGACAGAGTTTATTGCTGACCTTCATTCACTCAGTTGCACATCTCTGAATTCTTTAATTTCTTCTGTGTCAGGTAACAAAACACACTCTAAAATGTTATTCTGAAACAGCTGATGCTGTTTCTAGAGCAGATACTCTTGGCTATGTTCTCAATGTTTACTAGGGAATGTCAAAGCTGAGCTTCTGAGTGCCCCCCCCAGATAAAGGGGTATTTCTTGTACCTTCCTCTGCTGTTGTACTACTTAACAGATTTGATGAAAGGAGATAGTTAATTCAGGGGGTTAGTCATATTTTTTCAACCCTCCTTGCCAAAACACAAACAACTTTCCTTCCAGTTCAGGTTCCTTCTATAAAAAAATATCCCAACAAGGCACAGGCAACAAAATTTCAGAAAACAGTGGCAGGGAGGTAGAAAAAAAAGGAGATCTCAGGATTAAGTACAATCTAAAAAAAACAGATTGTCTATATGCACATCATGTTTTCCACCTTCCCACCCTAGCATTATAGTAAAGCTTTCCAAAACTCTGGGTCTTCACTTCCCTATGTGGCAGCTGATTCACATAACCCAAGTGTCTGATATTATCATTCAAAAAGTTTGTAATTGGCAGTCGGATTTCCATTATCTTTTTCAGAAGATTCTTCTGCATCTATCCAGTCAGTCCTCCCTGTTTCTTCCTATCCAATATCAAATGCTGTCTCGGGAAGTTATAGAATTTGTTCCTCCAGACCTAATAGGGAATGGGATCTATTTAAAAATCTTTCTGGTGCCAAAGAGAGAAGGAACTTGCAAACCTGTCCTAGACCTTTGTTTTCCAAACCTTTGTTTTCTAAACATTGTAAGTAAGCTAGCTGATAAGGGTGGTGCAGTGGTAATTATAAATAAGAAAGATTATATATTGTATATGAATAACTTTTCACAAGATGAGACCACTTTTATAAAAGTTAATAACTCTATTTTATTTATTTATTTACTTGACATTTGTTAACCGGGTTAGCCCTTTTTCAGTGGAGGCCCATGAAGAAAACCTCCAAACATATACAAAATACAAGAAAAATTGCAATACACTATAACAAAAAAGAAAAAGTTACTATCATATAGCACTGTAGAAATTAATAAACCAACAGAGCTGAAACGGAGCAGGAAAAACGGTACTTCAAACGACCAAAAATATAAGGAAATTTATTAAAGTTTGTTAAAATAAAGCGCTTTTCATCTGGTTTAATGACACAGACTTCAGACAATTACTTCTAAAAAAGGCTTGCTATATATACACACAGTTACAAGGAGAACCCAATCAACAGGCAAAAAGCAATTAAACAATTAAGCAATGAACTACTACGTACTGTTTTTTAAAAAGGCAGCCACAAATTCATAGCAGCAACAAAAAGTGATGCGTTAGCATTTGTTACTAAAACTATTTTGTCAAAACCACACCTATTAAATTAATATAACTTTGACTTCAGAAAAGCTAAACACAAAAATGTAATTATATAATATTGACTATAAGAAACAGTAAAAAGTTACAAATGTTTAAACATATTTAAAAGTAATGACATTATAAAAGGCTTAAGTGAATAAAAAACTAAAAAACTAAAAAATTAGTAAGCACACAAGCATTTACCAGGATGAAAAGTCTACTAACAATAGACCTGTACAAACAAAGTTGTCATCTACATAAACTCCTGATTTTCAAAATGCTGCTTATTGAGCAGTTTTCATTGAGACCAGGGGCGTTGAAGGCATTAAGTCTAATCTGCCAAAGCAGTTCTAATTCCTCTAATTTAAAACCTGTTGGACGACCTCTTTCACTTGCTATAACCTGGTCAATGACCATGAATTTGAAGGAATGGTTGGGAAAAAGAGAAATATGTTTTGCTAGAGCATTGTCATGTTTATTTTTTCTAATTGCATAAGAATGCTCGTAAATGCGGTCTTGGAGACGGCGCTCCATCTTGCCTACATAAAATGCAAGACAACTTGTGCACTGGGCCAGGTAGACCACCATTTTCGAGTTGCAATTGACCCTATATTTCAAGTTGTAAGTATAGTCTTCAAGTTTGAACCTGTTAGATTCTGTAATATACTTGCAAAAATTGCAACTTTGACATTTATACATACCCACTACTCTACTTATAGGTCTCTTTTGACACTCAAACAAGTCTTTTAAGTTTTTTGCTCTCCGAAAAATCACTTTAGGTTTCATCCCTAATTTCTGACACAAACCCTGATCAGTCATAAGTACCGCCCAATTTTTGTATAAAATCTCAAGACAATCCCTACCGTTTGTACTGCAAGTTGTTATAAACATGGAGCTTTCGTTAAGTGGGTCAGAAATGGATTTAGACCTTTCAGAAGGATATGGATCGAAATCAAGAATAGTATGTTGGTTGAAGTGGACCTCGTCGAGAATAGGTTTATAAATGCGTTTATCACGTTTTTGGACCACTTCTTCTACAATGTTGCTGACCAAGCTGTCAGGGTATCCTCGATGAAGGAACATGTTTTTAAGAAAAGTACATTCATCGAGGAAATCCTGGTTAAGCGTAACAATACGGGCTGCTCTGACTAGTTGGCCTTTGACCACAGCTCGCTTTTGATGATACGGGTGACAGCTTGTATAATGCAAGAAAGAGTTTGAGTAAGTACTCTTTCTATGAATACTAGCTGTAAGTCTCTGAAGTTCAATGTTTTTCTTCAGCTGAATGTCCAAATAGGCAATGGACATGGTGTTAAAAGTAGATGTAAACTGGAGGAAAATTAGTAGTCACAATCACATAATCTACAATTTGTTCACTGATTGTGGCATCAAAGTCTACTACTATAAAGATGTCGTCGAGGTAGCGGGTGTAGTAAATGAACCTGTCACTAAAGCTACAATTATTAAAGACAAAGAGGTCTTCCCAGTTGGCCATTACTGAATTAGCTACACTCGCCCCACAAGGTGAACCCATGGCGACGCCAACTTGTTGTAGATAAAAGTTGTCAGCAAACATGAAGTAGTTGTTCTCAAGTATCAAGACCAATAATTCATTGACTAAAGATATCTCAACATTTTCACCTCCATTCTTTCTCATAAATTGACTGACCCATTCCAAAGCTATATCGTGTGGTATACATGTATACAGGTCTTTAACATCGACCGTGAGGAAGTTGTAGTTACTGCTAAAGACGAGATTTTTAATGTTGTCAAGAAAAGACCAAGAATCTTTACATATGTGGTTGATTTTCACCAAGTATTTCTGTAGAATGACATCTACCACTTTTGCACAAGGGTACGTAGGTGATCCTCTACCATCCAAGAGTGGACGCATTGGAGGGTTGACAACGTCCTTGTGCAATTTAGGTATTCCAAGCAGGTAGGGAAATCTTGGGTAAGATGTACTCATGAAGTTGAAGGTGTTCTGGTCAATTCGACCTTCAATCAACATCACTTCAATACTGTCCTTTATGGTTTTATAAGCGCCATTAATTTCGGATATCGAGCTAAGTGAGTAAGAGGGACAATCCAAGAGTTGGAGCATTCTTGACTCATAATTGTCTTTGTCAAAAATAGCTAAACCCCCACCCTTGTCTGGTTTACATATTCTAACATTATTAAATCTAATGCTGTCTATACATTCCTTCTCAGCTTTAATGTTGTTAGCAAATGAAGGAAAATTATGACCGAACTTAAACTTTTGACGAATGTCAAGTTCGCATAGATGTTCGAAAATATTTAATAATGGATGCAGTGGTGGGTTAAAGACACTTGGAATTCTATAAGGGTTTACATTAGAAGTAGAATTACCAAAGAACAATAAATTCAAGTTTAGTTTCCTAGTAAACAGTTTAATATCTAGGATAGTTCGAGCTAAATCCAATTTTTGGTTAGGGACGTACGTGTGACCTTTTGCAAAAAGTTCCACTTGGTCTTGGGTTATGTTAACTGTAGAGTAGTTGTATACTTTAAAGTCATTTTCAACATTAGTCAAAATGACCGGTAACTATGCTGGTACCAAAAAGCTAGGACCGTCTTGGCAAATGACGCTACTTACAGTTAAGTTTGGTACATAACCATCAAGGTGGTTGTAGTCACGTTCAGGTGGAACCGAAAGCCAAGTGAGGGTATCAGAAGAATTCGCAGCAAGGGCGACCGATGGTGAATCTAATTCCTGTATTGTTTCATATTCCTTTTCGCTACTTGGTTCGATCTGTTTGTGAATTGTTTTGGTCTCGCTCCTAAAAAAATAGACGTATTAGATCTTAAATTGTAATGACAAGGAGCTTGGTTAACAAAAACACTTTCGTTTTCACTAGGCTCATTCTGTGGAGACCCCTCCAAGCTTACATCTTGGCCAAGTGAATTGTTGACCATGGGGGCTTGGTTATTCTCATAGTTGTTCCTTGTGGGTAGTGCCTGAGTGTTGTTGTTGACGCCGGGTTGAGGAGGACCTCCTGGGCATTTCCAAACTTGCACTTGTGGCGGAAGAGGATAGGCAGTTCCTTCACTATATGCCTTTACATCCCTGTCGATCTTTTTAGTTTTATTGTTCTTAAGTTTGTCAAGATATTGGTCAATACTGACAAACAGTCTGCTATATTCATATTTGTACCGGAAGAATTGGTGGTCCAATTTAATTTTGAAATCCAAATCAGCAACTTGTTGACTTAGAGACTCCACAGACAAGGTATATTGCCTAATCATTAATGTCAGTAAATCAACACCTTGTTGTTGAAATAATGCTAACAAGTCTTTATGGAATGCTGAGTTTGTTATTAAGCCTGTGGGATACTTATAATGTCTCAGACCTTTAGGAATAATGTTGCGTTTAAGGCACTCCTGGAAATATGAAATTTCCAGTTGAGTCTTTTTTAATTTAACCAAGAGTTTGTCCAGTAAATTCAAGTTGTACGTAATACCTATGTAGTCACTGTTAGTATCAGACCGCTGGAGCTGTCCTGCATTCAAACTTGAAGTGAAAGAAAAATTACCGGTAATCCATTGTTTTATGTCAGGAAGACTTTCAGTGTTGTTAATGTTATTGAAAGGAAGATTTGTAGTTGTGAAAGGAGCACTTGAAGAGACAGGTTTGACGTTGTTGCCATTAGTAACTGCCGAATTGCCATTAGACGTTACAGGCCAGTCGAACTGTGCTGCCCCTGGTCAAATTGGTGCTGCAAATACAGGAGCGTCATCAGAAGTAGGTAAGTGGCTGGCCAGAATACTCCTCTGCCCGCACGTAGGACTTGGTCCTCCTGTCAAGCTAGCTCTAATAAAGCTCTGTAAATGTAAAGAACTATTCATGCCGTTGTTGGCTAAAACAGTTACAGGACTGCCCTGTGCAGCTGGATGAAACAAAGGCACAATTGTTTTAGATTGTTGGTGGTTCTCCAATTTCACTAAACGATCAAGCAACATGTCCATATGATGCATAAGAGAGTCCAAAATGTTGTTACAGTTTCTATCAAGACTGTCAATGTGACAGGAAGGTCTAACCACGATGGGCGATTAACAACACTGGGTGGATTATTCAGTATTTCTGGTGTGTTCATGAATGTTGTATCGCCTTCACTGACTCTTGTTTCAGATGCCATAAAAACTAAGAAGACAAGTAAATTAAACACAAACTAATAAACCAACACAGCTGAAATGGAGCAGGAAAAACGGTACTTGAAACGACCAAAAATATAAGGAAATTTATTAAAGTTTGTTAAAATAAAGCGCTTTTCATCTGGTTTAATGACGCAGACTTCTTCAGACAATTACTTCTAAAAAAGGCTTGCTATATATACACACAGTTACAAGGAGAACCCAATCAACAGGCAAAAAGCAATTAAACAATTAAGCAATGAACTACTACGTACTGTTTTTTAAAAAGGCAGCCACAAATTCATAGCAGCAACAAAAAGTGATGCGTTAGCATTTGTTACTAAAACTATTTTGTCAAAACCACACTTATTAAATTAATATAACTTTGACTTCAGAAAAGCTAAAGACAAAAATGTAATTATATAATATTGACTATAAGAAACAGTAAAAAGTTACAAATGTTTAAACATATTTAAAAGTAATGACATTATAAAAGGCTTAAGTGAATAAAAAACTAAAAAACTAAAAAATTAGTAAGCACACAAGCATTTACCAGGATGAAAAGTCTACTAACAATAGACCTGTACAAAGTTGTCATCTACATAAACTCTTGATTTTCAAAATGCTGCTTATTGAGCAGTTTTCATTGAGACCAGGGGCGTTGAAAGCATTAAGTCTAATCTGCCAAAGCAGTTCTAATTCCTCTAATTTAAAACCTGTTGGACCACCTCTTTCACTTGCTATAACCTGGTCGATGACCATGAATTTAAAGGAATGGTTGGGAAAAAGAGAAATATGTTTTGCTAGAGCATTGTCATGTTTATTTTTTCTAATTGCATAAGAATGCTCATAAATGCGGTCTCCGAGACGGCGCTCCGTCTTGCCTACATAAAATGCAAGACAACTTGCGCACTGGGCCAGGTAGACCACCAATTCTGAGTTGCAATTGACCCTATATTTCACGTTGTAAGTATAGTCTTCAAGTTTGAACCTGTTAGATTCAGTAGCAAGCCTTTTTTAGAAGTAATTGTCTGAAGAAGTCTGTGTCATTAAACCAGATGGAAAGCGCTTTATTTTAACAAACTTTAATAAATTTCCTAATATGTTTGGTCGTTTGAAGTACCGTTTTTCCTGCTCCGTTTCAGCTGTGTTGGTTTATTAGTTCGTGTTTAATTTACTTGTCTTCTTAGGTTTTATGGCATCTGAAACAAGAGTCAGTGAAGGCGATACAACATTCATGAACACACCAGAAATACTGAATAATCCACCCAGTGTTGTTACATCGCCCATCGTGGTTAGACCTTCCTGTCACAATGACAGCCTTGATAGAAACTGTAACAACATTTTGGACTCTCTTATGCATCATATGGACATGTTGCTTGATCGTTTAGTGAAATTGGAGAACCACCAACAAGCTAAAACAACTGTGCCTTTGTTTCATCCAGCTGCACAGGGCAGTCCTGTAACTGTTTTAGCCAACAATGGCATGAATAGTTCTTTACATTTACAGAGCTTTATTGGAGCTGGCTTGACAGGAGGACCAAGTCTTACGTGCGGGCAGAGGAGTATTCCGGCCAGCCACTTACCTACTTCTGATGACGCTCCTTTATTTGCAGCACCAATTCGACCAGGGGCAGCACAGTTCGACTCGCCTGTAACGTCTAATGGCAATTCGGCAGTTACTAATGGCAACAACGTCGAACCTGTCTCTTCAAGTGCTCCTTTCACAACTACAAATCTTCCTTTCAATAACATTAACAACACTGAAAGTCTTCCTGACATAAAACAATGGATTACCGGTAATTTTTCTTTCACTTCAAGTTTGAATGCAGAACAGCTCTAGCGGTCTGATACTAGCATCGAGTACATAGATATTACGTACAACTTGAATTTACTGGACAAACTCTTGGTTAAAATAAAAAAAGACTCAACTGGAAATTTCATATTTCCAGGAGTGACTTAAACGCAACATTATTCCTAAAGATCTGAGACATTATCAGTATCCCACAGGCTTAATAACAAACTCAGCATTTCATAAAGACTTGTTAGCATTATTTCAACAACAAGGTGTTGACTTACTGACATTAATGATTAGGCACTATACCTTGTCTGTGGAGTCTCTAAGTCAACAAGTTGCTGATTTGGATTTCAAAATTAAATCGGACCACCAATTCTTCCGGTACAAATATGAATATAGCAGACTGTTTGTCAGTATTGACCAATATCTTGACAAACTTAAGAACAATAAAACTAAAAAGATCAACAGGGATGTAAAGGCATATAGTGAAGGAACTGCCTATCCTCTTCTGCCACAAGCGCAAGTTTGGAAACGCCCAGGAGGTCCTCCTCAACCCGGCGTCAACAACAACACTCAGGCACTACCCACAAAGAACAACTATGAGAATAACCAAGCCCCCATGGTCAACAATTCACTTGGCCAAGATGTAAGCTTGGAGGGGTCTCCACAGAATGAGCCTAGTGAAAACGAAAGTGTTTTTGTTAACCAAGCTCCTTGTCATTACAATTTAAGATCTAATACGTCTAATTTTTTAGGAGCGAGACCAAAACAATTCACGAACAGATCGAATCAAGTAGCGAAAAGGAATACGAAACAATACAGGAATTAGATTCACCATCGGTCGCCCTTGCTGCGAATTCTTCTGATACCCTCACTTGGCTTTCGGTTCCACCTGAACGTGACTACAACCACCTTGATGGTTATGTACCAAACTTAACTGTAAGTAGCGTCATTTGCCAAGACGGTCCTAGCTTTTTGGTACCAGCAGAGTTACCGGTCATTTTGACTAATGTTGAAAATGACTTTAAAGTATACAACTACTCTACAGTTAACATAACCCAAGACCAAGTGGAACCTTTTGCAAAAGGTCACATGTACGTCCCTAACCAAAAGTTGGATTTAGCTCGAACTATTCCAGATATTAAACTGTTTACTAGGAAACTAAACTTGAATTTATTGTTCTTTGCTAATTCTACTTCTAATGTAAACCCTTATAGAATTCCAAGTGTCTTTAACCCACCACTGCATCCATTATTAAATATTTTCGAACAACTATGCGAACTTGATATTCGTCAAAAGTTTAAGTTCGGTCATAATTTTCCTTCATTTGCTAACAACATTAAAGCTGAGAAGGAATGTATAGACAGCATTACATTTAATAATGTTAGAATATGTAAATGAGACAAGGGTGGGGGTTTAGCTATTTTTGACAAAGACAATTATGAGTCAAGAATGCTCCAACTCTTGGATTGTCCCTCTTACTCACTTAGTCCGAGATCCGAAATTAATGGCGCTTATAAAACCATAAAGGACAGTATTGAAGAGATGTTCATTGAAGGTTGAATTGAGCAGAACACCTTCAACTTCATGAGTACATCTTACCGAAGATTTCCCTACTTGTTTGGAATACCTAAATTGCACAAGGACGTTGTTAACCCTCCAATGCGTCCACTCTTGGATGGTAGAGGATCACCTATGTACCCTTGTGCAAAAGTGGTAGATGTCATTCTACAGAAATACTTGGTGAAAATCAACCACATATGTAAAGATTCTTGGTCTTTTCTTGACAACATTAAAAATCTCGTCTTTAGCAGTAACTACAACTTCCTCACGGTCGATGTTAAAGACCTATATACATGTATACCACACAATATAGCTTTGGAATGAGTCAGTCAATTTATGAGAAAGAATGGAGGTGAAAATGTTGAGATATCTTTAGTCAATGAATTATTGGTCTTGATACTTGAGAACAACTACTTCATGTTTGCTGACAACTTTTATCTACAACAAGTTGGCGTTGCCATGGGTTCGCCTTGTGGGGCAAGTGTAGCTAATTCAGTAATGGCCAACTGGGAAGACCTCTTTGTCTTTAATAATTGTAGCTTTAGTGACAGGTTTTTTTACTACACCCGCTACCTCGACGACATCTTTATAGTAGTAGACGGTGACGCCACAATCAGTGAACAAATTGTAGATTATTTGACTGCGACTACTAATTTTCTCCAGTTTACATCTACTTTTAACACCATGTCCATTGCCTATTTGGACATTCAGCTGAAGAAAAACATTGAACTTCAGAGACTTACAGCTAGTATTCATAGGAAGAGTACTTACTCAAACTCTTTCTTGCATTATACAAGCTGTCACCCGTATCATCAAAAGCGAGCTGTGGTCAAAGGCCAACTAGTCAGAGCAGCCCGTATTGTTACGCTTAACCAGGATTTCCTCGATGAATGTACTTTCCTAAAACATGTTCCTTCATCGGGGATACCCTGACAGCTTGGCCATCAACATTGTAGAAGAAGTGGTCCAAAAACGTGATAAACGCATTTATAAACCTATTCTAGATGAGGTCCACTTCGACCAACATACTATTCTTGACTTAGATCCATATCCTTCTCAAAGGTCTAAATCCATTTCTGACCCACTTAACGAAAGCTCCATGTTTATAACAACTTACAGTACAAACAGTAGGGATTGTCTTGAGATTTTATACAAAAATTGGGCGGTACTTATGACTGATCAGGGTTTGTGTCAGAAATTAGGGATCAAACCTAAAGTGATTTTTAGGAGAGCAAAAAACTTAAAAGACTTGTTTGAGTGTCAAAAGAGGCCTATAAGTAGAGTAGTGGGTATGTATTAATGTCAAAGTTGCAATTTTTGCAAGTATATTACAGAATCTAACAGGTTCAAACTTGAAGACTATACTTACAACTTGAAATATATGGTCAATTGCAACTCGAAAATGGTGGTCTACCTGGCCCAGTGCACAAGTTGTCTTGCATTTTATGTAGGCAAGATGGAGCGCCGTCTCCGAGACTGCATTTACGAGCATTCTTATGCAATTAGAGAAATTAAACATGACAATGCTCTAGCAAAACATATTTCTCTTTTTCCCAACCATTCCTTCAAATTCATGGTCATCGACCAGGTTATAGCAAGTGAAAGAGGTGGTCCAACAGGTTTTAAATTAGAGGAATTAGAACTGCTTTGGCAGATTGACTTAATGCCTTCAACGCTCATGGTCTCAATGAAAACTGCTCAATAAGCAGCATTTTGAAAATCAAGAGTTTATGTAGATGACAACTTTGTTTGTACAGGTCTATTGTTCGTAGACTTTTCATCCTGGTAAATGCTTGTGTGCTTACTAATTTTTTAGTTTTTTAGTTTTTTATTCACTTAAGCCTTTTATAATGTCATTACTTTTAAATATGTTTAAACATTTGTAACTTTTTACTGTTTCTTATAGTCAATATTATATAATTACATTTTTGTCTTTAGCTTTTCTGAAGTCAAAGTTATATTAATTTAATAGGTGTGGTTTTGACAAAATAGTTTTAGAAACAAATGCTAATGCATCACCTTTTGTTGCTGCTATGAATTTGTGGCTGCCTTTTTAAAAAACAGTACATAGCAGTTCATTGCTTAATTGTTTAATTGCTTTTTGCCTGTTGATTGGGTTCTCCTTGTAACTGTGTGTATATATAGCAAGCCTTTTTTAGAAGTAATTGTCTGAAGAAGTCTGTGTCATTAAACCAGATGAAAAGCGCTTTATTTTAACAAACTTTAATAAAGTTCCTTATATTTTTGGTCGTTTGAAGTACCGTTTTTCCTGCTCCGTTTCAGCTGTGTTGTTTTATTAGTTCGTGTTTAATTTACTTGTCTTCACTGTAGAAATTAACACTGATTACAATCAAGGTTATCAGAGACCCACAAGAAAAACCCTATGTCTGTAGTATTAACCCATAGTTTTGAGTGAGCTCTTGATGAAAATAAGGAGGGAGAAGAGAAGGTAGATAAAGAGGGTGCAGAGAAGGACAGGACTAAGATTTTAGTAGGTTGTCCTTGAGAGATTTTTTGAAACTATGCTTGTTATAGCTAGTTCTTAAGCATAGAGGTTATTGCTACAGAGTGATTGTAGAGAATTTTGCCTATGTTTTTATTAGGCTGTGAATTTCTAAGAGGTGATGATTACAGCTTCGGAGAGTACACTTTAGGGATTAGGGAGAGATGCATAAAGGTGGGCCATCTACAGACCCTGGAAAATACAGACCCATAAGTCTCACTAGCTTTATATGTAAAGCCATAGAAAGAATTATCAAGGAAATGATCACTCGAGATATAGTTAACCTATGGACACTGGACCCAACCCAGTTTGGTTTTGTCAAGGGCAAATCATGCCTACTCAACCTGGAAGACTTCTATGACAAGGTAACCAAAGTAATGGATTAGGGAAAAATGGTTCACACTGCCTACCTTGAACTGGCTAAGGCATTTGACACAATACCTCACTCGGGCATTGTTGACAAAGTCAAGAGGCTAGGTACAAACTCATATATCACCCAGCAGATAGCCAACTGGTTCACAGACAGGATCCAGGAAGTTAGAACTGGGGAGTCTACCGCTACAATGTAGCCAGTCAGAAGTGGAGTCCCTCAGGGATCATTCCTTGGACCACTCCTTTTTGGCATTTACTTCTCTGAAGTCAAGGCCAATGTCAGTGGTCTCTGGCTGACTACATTTTCAGATGATTGGAAGTTAGGAGCTGTCATCAAACCCCACACTGACACAAATGTTCTCCAAGAGGGGCTGTCACAGACAAACAACTGGTGTCAGAGCCATGGACAAACTAAATGGCAAGAAATGCATAATAGTATCCTTTGGGAAAACATTCACCCCTGGTAACTATCATATTGGCAATACACCCCTTAGAGTTGACCCAGTAGTCAGGGATGTAGGAACATGCATAGATAGTAATCCATCCTTTGACCATCATAGGTCTACAGTAGTGAGGAAATCATTCTATGTTGCACAACTCATAAACAAAGGTATGGGATGTAAGTCCAAGTAAGTCATTGTCCCACTGTATTTGGCATTCATCAAACCTATCATTGAGTACAATGCCCCCTTTGGTATGTACCTAACCAGGCATATTCAACAATTGGAATTTCCACTGAGGTTCCTCACTAAAATAATACAGGGCATACGTAAAATGTCCTATGTAGACTGCTTGAAGGCCCTATCCTTGTATTCTGTCTCCTATGGGCTTTTGAGATGAGATCTATGCCTGGCATACAGGGCATTGTCAGACCCCACTCTGATGAACCTCCTGCATATCCACAAAACTAACAGCACCAGAATTATCCAATCTAAAGACTTACACCTCACTTGTGATATAAATAGGACCTACTGGAGAGACAGGTATGTATTCCAGAGACTACTCCATCTGTGGAACAGGCTCCCCTCCATGTGAAGCAGACTTCCTTCCTAACCCAATTCAAGTGCATCTTGGACAATTGGATGCAGACCAGGAAATTCATCCCTGATTTGGCACCTATGTCTCCAATGGACACAAGCAATCTGTAAATGTTTCATCTCCCATGCCCCTGCTTGTAAATGTTTAATCTCCAAAACCTCTGCTTACACTTATCAAGGGTATAATAACTTATCAGAGATCTGGGATGCATAGCTAGGCTTAAAAAGGCCCTTGTGATGGTTAGCCTAGTAAACACCTGTGAACCTATGAGAGAGCAAGACAGGAGGAGTGTCTGTTTAGGATGGATTGAGAGATGTGTACCTGAGGAAGAAGAAGTTGTTGATGGAATTCAAGCCATTGCAGGTTTTTAATGCTATGCAGTTGTGGGAGCAATAGGGAGACTGACACCAAATCTAACAATTTTATTATGTGTTTTCAAGTTTAAGTGATTGGATTGTATGTTGGTGGGCTAGGTGCAGCGTACAAAAGGGTGGGTAGTAGGAAGGTCTGAGCAAGAGAACATTTAGCTTCGTTAGTGAGATATTTTTTGCACCTATATAACATGCTCAGTTTTTGGTGGGTCTTTTTGATAGTCTGTTGAGTGTGGATGTCTAATTTAAGTAGGTCATCGATGGTTACACCAAGCAGTTTTGTATGTGTTTTGACATAGATAACTGTGTTATTTACAGAGGTGACAGTGAAGATATTTTTGTGTTGTAGAGATTTTGGGAGGAAGAGTCAAAGTTTAGTTTTTTTGAATTGAGTAGGAGTTGATTACTATTTAGCCAGTGTTCCACTGAGAAGAGTGATTCTTGGGTAAAGGTAAGGAGGTGGGAGAGATTGTCAGAACAAGAGATAATTGTAGAGTCATCGGCATATTGTATTAAGGAGGAGTAGGGGTAGGATGTGTAGAGGTTATTAGTGAAAACATTAAAATGCAAGGGTCCAAAAATGGAACCCTGAGGAACCCAAGTTTGAACATGAAGGAAGAGGCAAGATGCAGAAAGCCATCTGACAGACTGGAATCTGTTGGAAAGGTAGCTGTAGAACCACTGATGTGTGTTGTTGGAGAGATTAAGGCTAGTAAGTTTACAGGTAGTTTGTGGGAGACAGTATCAAAGGCTTTAGAGAGTTCAATGAAAAGATATGAGACTAACTTGTTGTCGCGAGAGTTTGCAATGGTCTGTATAAAATAAATGAGTGCTGTAGAGGTTCTGTGATGGGAGCAAAAAGCATGTTGGATAGGGGTTAAGTGGTTTTCCTGTACAAGATGATCAAGAAGCTGTTTATGAATGCATTTTTTCAGTATTTTTGATAGGGGTGATAGTATTGCAATAGATCTGTAATTAGTGAGGTCAGAAGAGTTACCTCCTTGGTGCAGGGGTGAGACAAAGAATTTCTTCCAGATTTCAAGAACTGTGCATTCTTGGATAGATCCATTGATTGAAATAGAGATAGGATAGGTAAAAGATTTAGCAGCAAATTTGAGGAAAAGTGGAGGCAGGTTGTCAGTGGAAGGAGAGCATGGCTTAAGCTTCCTGAGATGTGATCTAATATAAGCAGCAGAGGAGGGCTTAAGAAAGAAAAGGAGAGTATGGGAAGGAGGAGTGGGAGTGGTAGTGGGGTGGGAAGTATTATCTTTTTCAGTAAAGTTTTGAATAGAGTCAATGAAAAAGGAATTTAGAAAGGTGGCTGTATCCAAGTCAGAGCTATTGAGTCAGGGGTTAGGACTTGAAGGATTGCCAGGATGTAAGAGCTTGTTGATAGTATGCCAAATTTTTTAGGGTTGGAGCGGGGATTATTTAGTGGCTTTTGATAGAAATGTTTCTTTATTCAGGTCAGCCTGCTTCTTGGTAAGATTATGGAGTTCTCTGTAAGACTGGAGTTGAGTAGGCACTGTCTCTTTTGAAGGGTATGAGTGGGTTGTGTTAACCATGGAACAAAGTTGGATTTAATTCAAATTTTTCTGATGGGGGCCATGGAATTCAGAGTGTTGAAAAAGATGTTGTTTAAATGATTGACAGCATCATCAAGTGGGAGTTCATGCCGGTAGGACCAGTTTATTGAGGAAAAGAGATTATTAAAGGTATCAGGGCTAAAGTTAGTGAGGTTATGACAATTCTTATATTGGTGGGCTTTGTTCAATTGGTGGGAGTATCTTTGAACATATGTGGTAAAGTGGCCACTAAGGGTATCAGGCAGAGTGATGGCATTGTGGTAGAGGTTTGGGTTAGAGGTGAGGATCCAATGAAGTGTGGTGCCAGTAAGGTAAAGAAGTTGTGGAGGGATTGCTGGCTGAATGATACCCCATATTTGTTAACATACATGGCAAAAGTGGAGGATGATAAACTGGAAGAGAGAACAGACAGGAAGCAGTAGGAAGATGGACAAAATAATGTGGCAGACTTTTTCTGAGTTCTGTGACAGAGTTGAAATTGACTGAGGTCTTGAACCATGAGGGTTTTAGCCAGCTGATATGCGACTATACCAGAAAGTAAATAATTCTAGATGTTGTGACAACTAAGGCTGGACAGGGTAAGGATGTTCAAGTGAAAGCACTGCTGGACCAGCAACACCTAGAAGTGATCAAGTCACTGTTTTGATTAGAGTATGAGAGGGATTACAATGGTGAAGGAAGTGGTGTGTGATTTTAGTAGACTGGATTAAGATGAGCTGTAGAAATGTGTCAATGATTAATTGGGGTCTTGGGCACAAAAAGTGAGAAATACAAGCTAATGGAATAGACCAGGTATGGAGTCATCACAGTAATGGCAATGGTGTGAGGAGAATGCCAATGTTGTTTCAAAATGTTGGGCTAGTTATTTAGGAAAAAGGTAAGGGCATACAAGATGTGAAAGATAGGGATGCGGATGTCAGAGGCACAGTACAGAAAATCAAACAGAATGGTAACAAAGAGGTGAGGACAGCAATTTCACAAGTTAAAAAGGAGTCAGCAGGGGGCGTGGTGAAGATGGCAGACAGTAGTAACTGTTGAAAACTTGGTTACTGAAAAATTTTCTTAGACAGAAAACGTAATCAAAAATAGGAATTGAGATACCTGAAAGCTATTTATATTCATTAATAGTAAGAAAAAATATTTATAGCTTGAAGTTCTTCAAAAGCTGTAATTTCCTGTCAAAATTTCATCTGCTTGGTTAAGAGAAGAGACAGTGACATGAGCCACTCAAAAAATTGTAGTCAGGATTCTTCTTTTAAAAAAGATATCCAGTCACTAATATCTAGTATACAGGGTGTTCTATTAAAATTGGACAAACTGGACACTAAAATAGAAAGTTTTAAAGAAGAATGCAGAAAGAAGATGGATAATTTAGAAATTCTTATGAAACACAAAGTGTACAAATTAGCAGTATAGAAGAAGCTTTAAATGACAATGAAGGGAGAATAACTGAAGGTGAGTCACAAACTGAATTCCTTACAAAACAAAATAACTGGTCTATAGACAAAGTTGATGATTTAGAAAATAGACTGAGATGAAACAGTATCAGAATAGATGGCATGAGGGAGACAACATAATAAGCTACTTAAAAACCTGTCTGCATAAAGTATTGAATTTACCTTAAATTTTATCTTTTGGGACTGAAAGGGCACATGCATCATTGAGAGCACCTTTGAAGAAGGAAAACTCATCACCATGTTTAATAACAGTTAATTTTATGTGCATCATGGAGAAAGACCAAATATAAAAAGCAGCATGGTCCAACCCACCTATTAAAACAGGTGAGCATGTAATCAGATTTGACAATGAATTTTCCAGTGAAGTAATGAATAAAATGAAATCCTGCTTGCCACTGATTAAACAACCTAAAAAGAACAAGATTAAAGCTACTTCAGTGTTTACTGCAATGATCAAAATATTTCATCCTTAAGGAATCAAAGTACTTTATACATGGGAACAGGCACATACATTTGTTAATAAAAATAAAGGTCTTAACCACACTAAAGAAATGGACTGGAATGCTGCATCCCTCAAAAGACAGAATGAGCTGAATTCATGGAAAACTGCTTCTAAAGTTATAAAGTTTAAAAACAAGTGACACTTATTTTCTGACAAAAACTTTATCTTTTGAAACAATATGTTTATCTTCTAATTATTTATTAAGGACCTTAAGCTTCAAATCATATGTTCTTTATGAAGTTATTAGCACTTAAATTATCTCAAGATCAAAATAATGACTTAATTGTGTAAAACTACTTGAGTCTTACTTGCTTTGCTTTCTACCTGCTTCTGAAACTGTTTTCATGAAAATCCAGGTCCTAGAAGACTTCAAATTTCAGCAGTGTTGTTTGTGAAAGCAGGAAGTGCCTGAACTATGGCCACAATGATGAAGAGAAGGGAACTGAACTTATTTTCAAATGCATATGTGAGAAATCTGCTCAAAATAACATTTTTTAAATATTACTTTAGAAATGAAGGACTGGGATCATAAAAGCCATAGTAATTTTATACATTGTACTATCTCTGACACATGATTTGCTTGCATCTTACTGAATGCTAATAGCTTATACTGCAGTGTAATTAAACCCAACTGTATATGTTAATGGAAAGGTGTAAAACTAGATATTTAACACTGATTAAGATAGCTCAGAGGAATTAAATAGTATGAGAAACTTTCAAAAGAGGTTAACAACTGCTGTATGTAATAAATTGTCATTTTCACATGTTGTAATTACTAATGCCAGGATTTGAAATTCAGACCAGAACAACAGTACACAATTATTGAAGTCATATATTTAAGTTAAGCAGGCAAAAATCATTAATTTATAATCAAAATTGCTTATATTATAATTAATAAAAATAGTGAACGTGTTATGAATAATATATAAATGTACAAGGGAAGAATAATCTTTTATGTAAAATTAGTAAGTTAAGACATATATACACATGCTGCAATATCTAATGTTACCTTATGATCTCAATGAAAGGAAGTGAAAACTGATAATTATATGGCTCTTTGGGAGATTTTAGAAATGCAGGTTATCTAAAATAAGGTAGAATATCAGTGGAAAAATAAGTCAGAAAATAATATATTGGAATAGTACAATGCATATAAAGAAGATATAAATTACATATACTTGCATGTGGCAGAAAGTAAAAGTATAACATTTCATATCATTTTCTCAGAAAATTATATAAAGGATATTCAAAAAAATCCTGAAAACTAAAATCTAAAATATGGTTACATTAAGTCTGTAGCTTTCTACATACTGTATACCACTAGATTCATTAAATCAGCACTTTTATTTCTGATAGAAAGTAGAATAGATTTTTCAAAATGTTTGAGACTAGGTGAGGAGAATGTTATTTGAAATGAGCATTATCAAACTTTTAAATACACTGTAGGATGCAAATAAATTTGACTCTACTGGGTAGCAAAATAATTCCTTCAAATTTAGTAATGCAGACTTTTTTTAATTTAATGAGTTAAAGGAATTTTAGATATTTAGATATTTGATATTTATCATATTAAAGGGTTTATACAAATTCAAGGTATAATAGACACATATTTTTAAAACTAATCTTTCAGCATAGTAAACATACATATGCATTAACTTTCCAATTGTATAACAGTTTGGTAAGCTTAGATTGCTTGTCACCTTTAAAGTTTACATATAACTTCATATTTTCATGCTCCATACTATTCTAATTGTATAAGCAAATGATTTTGAAATATTTAATAAATAACAATACTACTATTACTTAAATAGATATGTGTTAGGCTATTGGCCAGATTATTTATTTGAGATTAACTGAAATGGATTATTAAACTGTTAAATTATAATGAGAAAAAATAGTTTTAAATGGATAAATATACAACTAAGTTAGTAGTCTCAACTTTTTCGTTATATACAACATTAAATTCATTATTTTTAAACTGGGTCACGGTAACTTTTTGTCTAGTTCTTGAAAGATGGTCTAGTAGTTTATCTATTTGACAAATAAAATAGGAAAGGGTATCCATGGTAGGTTGTGTTTTGTTAGTAAGATATATATATATATATATATATATATATATATATATATATATATATATATATATGGGATCACTACATAATCCTGAACTTTTAAAATACTGAATTTCAAAAGCTCGAGACTATATAGCCAAAACCCCTAATTATCAAAACTCCACAAGCGCAAAATTCAAAATCCTGAACGTATAACACACATACACATACACACAGCTTCCCCCCACAATCAAACATATGATCCTACACTACACCCTCCACTCCCCCCTACTTTAACACCAGAAGCGCTAATTCAATATCTTCGAACATCGTGATTTTGAATTTCGCGCTTCTGGTCTTTCGGTATTCCTGGTATCGGCTGCATAGTCTCGAGCTTTTGAAATTTGGTATTTCAAAAGTTTGAGATTATGTAGTGATCCTATATATATATATATATATATATATATATATATATATATATATATATATATATATATATATATATATATATATATATATATATATATATATATATATATATATATATATATATATATATATATATAAAGTAAAGAACCAGTAGCGCCTCCAATCCACACCAAAAAATACTTTTATTGAGCGCTTTTGTCAGTGACCATCAGCTGACTTTTTCAAAATACAAAAACAAACGTCATGTATTTATACTTCAAAAGATCATGTGACTTTAACCACATCTTTTGTTAAAACCATATTAACCTAAAAATAGCCCCATATTAGCTTAAATAGGACTCATACAAAATAAGACCATAAATATATATATATATATATATATATATATATATATATATATATATATATATATATATATATATATGGGATCACTGCATAATCCTGAACTTTTGAAATACCGAATTTCAAAAGCTCGAAACTTTATATAGCCAAAACCCCTAATTATCAAAACTCCACAAGCGCAAAATTCAAAATCCCGAACGTATAACACACATACACATACACAAAGCTTCCCCCCACAATCAAACATATGATCCTACACTACACCCTCCACAACCCCCTACTTTAATATTCTAACTCCGAGATCGCACAGACACACAAGGCAAACTCACATCCACACATGCTACAGTCCCTCACACACACACACACACACACACACACACACACACACACACACACACACACACACACACATCACAGTCATAACACACACTGACACACACTAAAGCCCCTCAGAAACACACTTACACACACATACTTACCTGAACCACGACACCGGAAGTGCTAATTCAATATCTCCGAACATCGTGATTTTGAATTTCTCGCTTCTGGTCTTTTGGTATTCCTGGTTTCGACTACATAGTCTCGAGCTTTTGAAATTCGGTATTTAAAAAGTTCGAGATTATGTAGTGATCCTATATATATATATATATATATATATATATATATATATATATATATATATATATATATATATATATATATATATAAAGTAAAGAACCAGTAGTGCATCCAATCCACACAAAATACATTTATTGAGCGCTTTCATCAGTGACCATCAGCTGACTTTTTCAGAATACAAAAACAGACAAACGTCATGTATTTATACTTCAAAAGATCATGTGACTTTAACCACATCTTTTGTTAAAACCATATTAACCTAAAAATAGCCACATATTAGTTTAAATAGGACTCATACAAAATAAGACCATAAAAATATATACTTACTTATTGTGTGTGTGTGTGTGTGTGTATATATATATATATATATATATATATATATATATATATATATATATATATATATATATAGTGTAATGGATTGTTATTTATGTGTATATTTTGGGTTTTTTATATATATTTTATGGTCTTATTTTGTATGAGTTCTATTTAAGCTAATATGTGGCTATTTTTAGGTTAATATGGTTTTAATAAAAGATGTGGTTAAAGTCACATGATCTTTTGAAGTATAAACACATGAAGTTTGTCTGTTTTTGTATTCTGAAGAAGTCAGCTGATGGTCGATGATGAAAGTGCTCAATAAATATATTTTTTGTTGTGGATTGGAGGCTTTACTGGTTCTTTACTTTATAGGTGGTGACTGGTTCTTGGTTTGGAACTATGTGTGTGTGTGTATATATATATATATATATATATATATATATATATATATATATATATATCAACGCCGAGGGAGACGGAATGGGGTGTGGGGGAGCAGTAGCGGGGTCTTGAGGGATTGAGCAGGTAAGTAAGGGTGAGATTGGCGGTCTGTGGGGATAGGGGCATATATATATATATATATATATATATATATATATATATATATATATATATATATATATATATGGATCTACTTCATTTGCCATAACTTCCTAACTTCCAATTGACTGACACCCATTTGCCCGACCCCATTTGACCGAAATTTCATTTGACCGACAAATATTATTGGCAAGTAAATGGGATATGCCCCCTTCCCCACTGTAGCGCAACCCTGGAGTTAGAGTATATAGTTGGGGGGTGGGGAGCACAGCTCCCCACAATGGGGGGTGTGGGGGAGCAAAGCCCCCCACTTACTTTTGTTTTACTAAGCAATATTAAAGCAAAACTAAACATTATAATATGAAATTAAGTGTGGTGCTTCACCCCCCCCACACCCACCCTAACTATATATTCTAACTTCAGGGTTGCACTACAGTGGGGAAGGGGGGGGCATATCCCATTTACTTGCCAATAATACTTGTCGGTCAAATGAAGTGTCGGTCAAATGAATTTTCGGTCAAATTAAATTTCGGTCATTTGGTGTCTGGCAAATGGGTGCCGGTCAATTGGAAGTTAGGGCAAATGAAGTAGACCCATATATATATATATATATATATATATATATATATATATATGTATATAAATATATATATATATATATATATATATATATATATATATATATATATATATATATATATATATATATATATATATATATGCAGTTACAGTTGTAGATGAGTTTCTGTTTTTGTTAGAAGATTTAGTAGTTTAGTTTGTAGAATGCAAGAATTCACGAAATATGGAAAGGTAGTGTTGGAGGTACACATTAGAGTTTTATACATAACAATATTAATATGGTAGACAGATGCATCATATTATCTCTTGGTTAAAAAAAAGTTTCCTCACAAATACAGTATATATAGTTTTTATCTTCTGTCTATTAATGTAAATCCAGAAATACATGCAAGTATTTCAAGCACGGGCATTAAAAGCCCTTCTAGCTTGCCAATCTACAATTCCAATAATAAGTATCCAGGCTGTTCCTAAAACTATATAAACTAGTACTTGCTTTAATGTAATCTATTTCATGCTTCAGCTACTCTGTCAGAGAACCAATTAGTGCACTTCTCATTCCTATAGAATCTTCTACATAGGTTGTCTGATGATTCTTTAGTACATTTTGATAACCCCAAACATACCCAGATTTAGTTGTCTCTCAGTGCCCTATATACATGAATAAGATCTCCTTTTAGATATCTGTAAGAGACACTGTATGAGTTTAGATATTTTTGTCTTTCATAATAACTTAAATTTTCACATCCATGAATGCTCTTGGTATATCTCTGCTGCACTTTTTCCAGTTTACTCATGCTTGTTTTCTTATAGGGTTTCCATATTGTTATTCTATACTCAAGTTTAGGTCTAAAGTAACTAACAAAAAAATAATTCATCATTTTTGATTTCCTAGACTTTATTAATCTTTTTATACCACCTATAGTTCTATATCTATCATTAACCAATCGGTTGATATGATTAGAAAAACTCATAGCTGAATCTACCCATATGCCCACTTACAGTTTCAATCACTGTGTGCTGTATTAAATATTCACCTTTCAATTTATGTCTCCCAAATCTTGTATGCTTAGTTTTTGATGTACTTATCAGCAAAATATTCTCCTGTGCCCAAATGGTCAATTTAGTTAAATTATTTTGCGGACATGCCTTATCTGTAACACGTGTAATTAGTTTACCCAATTTCAGGTAATCTGCATATAGACAGTAGAACACCTCAGATGAAAAAGGTCTGAGAGATACAATCTAAGCAAGTAATGGCCTAGGACAGAGCCCTGTGCGACATCCTGACTGTAACCAAGGATTTCACCTGTCCAGTTGCTGTATGATACCTGCCATGTCCTATTTGTAAGCCATGCAGGTACCCATTTTATCAAGGATACATCAGTACCTAGTTGTACTAATTTATTGATCAGTTTTGTGTGTATGCCCCTGTCAAATGCTGAAGTTAAATCTAAATAAATTACATCACAGCACAATTTTTCATTCATAACTGTTACTATATTGTTATTCAACATCATGTTACAGGTGGTAATAGACCTGTTTTCAACATATGCATGCTGATATATGGTTTCAAGTCCTAACCTCTCCATTTCTGACAATAACGTTTCCAATCTTACCTTCTCCATTATTTTTCCACAACATGAAAGTAGACTTAAGGGTCTATATTACTCTGGATTTGTCCTACTCCCCTTTCCCTTGAAGATGGGTGTAATAAGAGCATGTCTCCAATCTCGAAGAATCTTTTCATATTTATATGACCTAGTGAGTAATAGATATAAGGGTACTGTAAGTTCTTGCTGAAGTGTTCTCAGGTCATTGTTACTAATTCTGTCCCCTCCCTGTGCTTTGTTTGGATCCAGTTTGCCCGGTTATTTTTCAATGCAATCTAATTTGATTCCAGTATCTTGGGTTACCTGGATGTCACTAGGACAACTTATTACCCCTTTTGTGCAGCCAAACTGTTTTGCATAAGATTTTGTAAATATATCTGCAATTTGTTGTGTCTGAGAATAAAGTTTAGAATCTGCACACAGTTTATCAATTTGTGTGTCTTTACTCCTTCCACATTTTATATGTATTCTTTCCACATCTGATGTATCTATAAAAAGGTTTCCTATTATGCTCAATATCTTTATATAAATTTTCTTCAAAATTTTCTCGATCTTTTCTCACACTATGCTTTATCTGTTTGTCCAGCTTGTTTATTTCAGCTTTCAAAGTTGTAGTTTGACCTCTTTTCCATTTCTTATATTTTTGTCTCTCATCTTAATAAGATATCTTGTTCTTATGAAAATATATCCCCCTGATGCTGTATGCCTAGATCCTGATGTTAAACATTTTTTTAAATTTTTTGCAGTCAACTTCTCTTTCAAAACTTTTCACATTCCATCTGCAGTTTTTCCACTGAATACCTCACTCGAGTTAGTTTTACATAATGACTGTTTTGCTTCCATATAATCTGTAATTAGCCTTCTTTCTGTGCATTGGTTTAGATTTCAGTTTGGCAGAATTATCTAGCAACAAATTAACCTTTATAACCCCATGATCACTGCACATCAATGGTGGTAAAACTTGACATGAAGTAACAGTAATTTCTTTAGGAATACAAACAATGTATAGTATGTTCCATCCCCTGGTAGGCTTTTTTACATTCTGAAGCAATTGTAGTTCCTGAATATACATTGTGAATAATTTCCTTACTAACATTGTTAAATCAATATTATTCCAGTCTGTTTGTGGTAAATGTATGTCCCCATCTTATATTTTCCCTCCTGTATTTCATGCAAGAAATGTATGACTTCCTCTAGGTCATCTGTACTAGATTTTGGTGGTTTATACACTCCAACAATTGCTATATGTTCCAGGGTTGACTTTATTGTCACAGTCTATAGTGGTGTTATCATTAAACACGTAATAATCACAGGTCTCATAATTACCTTTACTCCCTATCATCATAACACCTCCACCTGATTTTTTGTTAGAATGTCTGTTATAGTAAAACATTTATACCCTGACAGAACTGGTCTCCAGTCATTGTTCTTTAACCATGTTTCACAAACAATAACAAAATCAGTCTTGTGGGAACCATGTAAATTTTCCAGTAAAAAAATTTTTTTATTATTAATGCTCCTAGGTTTAACAACCATCAGCGATGCATCAAATGTTGCTACCTGGGAACTGTTAAATTTTTGACCTGGCAAAACTCCTGCCTAGTGTTTGTCAAATATTGCAAAATATCTGCTGCAAAAATTCTCTTCCCTGATCTTGACAAATGCACGCCATTCTGTCTGAACACGTGTGCCCAAAAATAGGCTTGGATGCTCTACACATTTCCATTTTCTAAAACAGGACATTATTTTCCATGTAGGTATTTACCCAAAAAATCTTTTCATTCATAGTGACCTGACTATCCTTTCTATAGATGATTTGTGAAAAATATGTCCTAACACCAGTATAAGCTATTCTATCTAAGAGGGCTGTTGGTTCCCTACTAACAGTCAGAAAATCCTTGTGGATTACATCATTTGTACCAACATGAATAAAAATGGATCTGTACTTCCTTACATTAAGGAATTCCAAGGCTTGTCTCACATCTTCTATTTTTGCTCCTGGCAAGCATAACACTATTTGATGTTCATTATCTTCTCTGCAAATATAAGTATAAGTTCCTCTAATAATTGAATTTCCAGTTACAGGAATATCTTTGCTAGCCAGCTCTGAAGAATCTTCAGCTTCAAATACAGTAATATCTGCTCAATCAATTTATAACACCAGGAGGAAGGATAGATCTTCATCACCATGAGTCTTATTAATCCCATTGTTTTCATTGTGTATTAAATTCTCATCCAGATGGTATTGTAAATTTACAGCTTGAGCAATGTAGTCAACATCTGTCTTTCTTTTCTTTTTTCTTACAGTAATGTTCTTCAGTCCTTCCATGTTTAATTTTGATTTCTTCCTTTTCACCTGCCCCTTGCCTCTTTTCCTACCTTCACTGTTGGAAAAATGCATTTATATCACTTTATTGAAAGATGAACGCTATTTCATCAGCCCCAAAACATCTAAACATGAAAATATCGAACATTCAGAACAGCAAATTTTTTCCCATGGAAAAAAATTGCTTCTCCGAAACACATACACACAACACAAGCACATCTAACAAACAGCAACCACACGCATACACTTAAATTCCTACATCTAACACTACACTAAACTAAACATACACTGCTAGCTACCCACTTACCTTAACCCAAACCTTAACCCTAAGGTCCGTCACTATCGCACACTCACCTAACCCGTGCTCTAACCCTAACTCATTTAAACTGCCCCTAACCCTAAAATCTGTCACTATCACACACACGCCTAACCCACGCCCTAACCCTAACTCATTTAACCAGCTCCTAACCTTAACGTACAAACAATCGCACACTTACCTGTACCCAACCCATAACTTTCCACCACAGCGCTAAGAATAGCAAAGCCACAGAAACGGCCAACCAAATTCTTTCCCAGGGAAAGAATTCACTGTTCTGCAGCTTCGCTATTCTTAGCATTCGCTGAATAGTGTTTGATATCAGAATATTCAAAGTTTTAATACTTTGATGTTCTGATATAGACCCGGAAAAATTATGCTTTTTTCTGTAGAATGAAGGTTTTCTGATAGAAAAATATAATTTTTCCCTGTAACCTGTGTGTTGCATAACAAAACGGTGTCCTTTTTGCTACATATTCTCTTTCCTTTACTGTCATTAATCAGTTTCTTTTTTTCCTTGTTATTTATTGTGAATTTCTTCCTTTCTTTCTTTTTTGTTTCCTGCTAAATAAACTGGATCCTCAGATTGCTGAATACTTGCATCCAGAATTCCAAAGTTGTCAGGGGCCTTGTCTTGTTTCATAGGGGTTGAATGATTTTTGAAGACAACAGATGGATCATTTCCTAAATGTGTTCTATTTGTTTTATGCCTAACATTATTTATTTCATCAGTCCAGTAATTAATATATGAAACAGTTTTCCAAGCCATGCCATCATTAAGTCCAGATTTACTTCTAACGATGGTAAGCGAGTCATCCAACTTTTGACACGAGGAACAAAGATCACCAGTGTTTTCAGCTGTTACCTTTAAATATGCATAGCATTTATTACACTGTACAAGATATTTGTGCATTAGCAAATCATTAATTGCATACTCATTTAAGAAATCCATATTCAGCTTCAAATTAATAAAATATTGTAAAAGAAATAATTAAAAACAGTAACCATAGAATTCAAAGAGAACTTAAATCAACTTCTATGGCAAACAAAATTACATCAGCATTATACAACTAAATAATAAATTAAGTACAGTAAAGTTGTTCTGACCACACAAGTTCTGCAAGCTAAATAAAAGTTGTAATTCCTTTAGGTTGCTATCACTCACAGTCACACTTCTTTTTAACAGTAAAGATCAATAAATCACAAACCAAGGTAGGATTGTTTAGATATGCTCTGGATCAAACAATGTCAACAAAAGGAAAACATTAGTGAGGTGTTCAAAATTAAAGGAGATATCATACTACTGCAAGAGCCTCACTTGATAAAGATATATATATACTATCTAAATAATTTAGGCTATGAAATGCTATCTGCGTCTTTCAACAAAAAGAGGAGGGGAACTGCAATACTTTGGACAAGATCTACTGCAATCCCTAGGGTCATAAACTCCATTAATGATCCAAAAGGAATTTATACATTTGTAGTAATTAAATATAATAGCAAACTGTATACATTAGCTAATTTTTATTGAATTCTTGGAATAGGTGCAAGAGTGGTTGATTGTCACAAACTTATTGCAAAATCAATGGAATCATAGTTTAATTTTAGCTGGAAATTTTATCTATATCTAGTATGGAAGATACAAGTGAATATAAAAAAGCTAAAATCATAGAATCAGCTAAAGCACTAAACAAATGGATTAATAATAACAATTTACTTGATTTAATAGTAAAAGTAGAAGATAAGTCATTATTTTTCACCCATTACTGTTATGCACATGGGGTGCTAACTAGAATTGACAGGATTTATGGTTCCACAGATTTGCTTAATAAAGTGAATTAAGACAATTTCTTGTGTTGTATCTAATCATAATGCACTACGTATTAACATATCAATGCATTTAAGGAAATGTCAGATTATTCACAGATGAAACTAAAAGAATGTAAGAGTTACCTTAAGGAACAAACTGAGAATTTATTATCTTTGAATGATGATAATGGCCATGTTAGTAAAGCCATACTATGGGACTCCTTAAAAATGCATATCAAGGATAGAATGGGAAGATGGTCTAGTAATAAAATGAAAGAGTGGGAAGGAGTTATTAAGAATACATTTACATAAAGCGAGATTTGAATAGCAAAGAAGTTTTTTTTTATTTTATTTTTATTTTATTTTACATTGTTTACTGGGAAAGTCTGACTGGAATGAGGTCCATTTACAGTGGAGGCCCAGAGAGAAAAGCTCCAGAACAACACAATATCAACAAAAAAATATTCTGTATAGTGGTGTATATACAATCAAAGAGATATATCATACATTAGTTTGTTCTAAGCAAGCTTAGCTTATACATAGTATACCCTGGATGCCAGTATTGGCAGAACAAAGCACACATTCACTGATGCAATCAAAAAAACACTGATGCCATTAAGGAGACATCTCACAAGATAAAATAATTTGCAAGGTAGTAGGTCCTGTATGAGAGTATTAGAGTACTGTATATTAGAGATGGTAAACAGTGAAGAGAGGAGGATGGCAAGATTTGGAGGAGAGCAGGAAAGCATTTATGTGATGCAAGGACAGAACCATGACTGCAAGAGGTGTTATATAATACTGAAGTCATTAAAAAACTAACGACGAAAGATTAATAGATTTTAACTCATTACAGCCAAGTCCACCTCCAGGCATTTCGGGAGTTACGTCTTACTGCACCTCTAGGCGTCAAATATTGCTTGTTCATATTTGCATTAATAATTCCAGAACCATGTTACATACAAGGTATCAGAATATTTTATCTTGAAAGATACATGATGACAAACACAACTGAATTGATATTTGACCTCTGTCAATGACTATTTGTTAGAACTGTAAGGTGATAATTTCATTTTTTAAAGGCTCAAGCCACACCCACTGGGAGTTAAAGGTAAACACTCAAAAGAGCTGTACTGGAGGGAATGAGTTAACACAAAGTGGAGATAGCTCTAGAAAAATTAAAATTACAAAGTTAAGTAATGACTCCAAAAACTCTTTACAAATTAGCTAATAAAAGTAAGATGCTAAGGAAAAAGGC